>NC_039358.1:10551341-10620200 GCF_003573695.1 Papaver somniferum
ATATGATTGATGATTGTGAGCATGATGTGACATGTGTAGATGAGTTAGAAGATTTTGATTTGATTGATAATGATATGCCTATTCTTCTACCTAAGTCACAATTTGGTGGCCTTCCACCCAACCTAGATTTGGTTTGTGCCAATATTGTAAAACCAATTTTTCTGAAAATTCCTAATCTAGGATTGGAACTGTGTGCTTCCCAAGTCCTCTTGGACTATTTTGCTTCAAAATATAACACTTTTAAAGAGCCACAGTTGGAAATTGCATGTTTGCCCATCCCGAAAACAGTCCATTATGAGTTAGACCTTTTGAATCCTGAACCCTTAAAATTAAAAGATTTTGTGCTTAAAAGTAAACTTGTTGAAAAATTTTGGTTTAGGGGTGATTCATTCGGTTTTTCACTCTTACTCCCATTTAAGTCCAATTTTAGTGTTTTGAAACTTTCTATGTCTCTACACTTTTTTTTTTGGGTTGATCCTCAACTCTTTAGACTTTTGGTGTATGGTGAATTTTTTGTATATAATCCAGTAGATAAATTTTAAAAACCCTTTTGTTCCTTTTATATATATTTTGCTAATCCAATATGATCTCGGCTGAAATATGTTGGATTTTTGCCTTGAATAACGGAGTTTTAATTCTGCTTTCGCCGAAATCGGGTATTCTCTCTCCTTTTACTCTACTCAGCATGTCCCTTTCCATATGATGCATTTTAATTCTTTCCATATTTTGAAACATTGAGGACAATGTTTAGTTTAGGTTTGGGGGTATAGAGTAGATACCACGATAATATGCTATAATTGAAAACGAACTCCTTCTTCTTTTTGAAAAAAATTGAAAAATTCCAAAAAAAATTGAAAAATCAAAATTTAAAAAAAAAATTATTAAAAAATGAAAAAAATCATAAAAATGGAGCTCATTTACCTTGAAATGTTGACTCTTGTGCAAATATGTATTTTTATTAGGAGTCTTAGTCTAGATATTTAGGCACCCTGATTCTAGCACAATTCACATAGTGATAAGAAATTTGCACGCGCACGATCTACCAATACATGTATGGCCTCGATCTTCAAGGTGTTTGATAGGAAGTTACGATTGCCAATCACTTTAGAATACTGAACGAAACTTGACTAGCTTGTTCTTTGGTTGGTTGGGATAGAAGGTGGAGGTTACATTAAGAAAGACAACCATCGAATTTAACTGGGTGCATCAAAAAGGGCTACCTCTTGCAAAGTGTCATGTAATTTTTTGTTTCTTTTTGTTATGTATCAAAAGTGTTTCCATGTTAAAAAACAAAAAAAAAAAAAAAAAAAAAAAAAAAAAAAAAAAAAAAAAAAAAAAAAAAAAAAAAAAAAAAAAACAGAAAAATACAAAAAAAAAATCAAGTATTTATCAATTCCATCATCTCTTGTTCCAAAAATAAAAAGAGAATAGTCAATGTAAATAAGAGTCATGTAAAGAGTTATTTTGTTGTTTTTTTTGTAATAAGCAAGGAGGGTGTATGCCATTGATGTACAACGCGAGTAATTGTGAAATACCTCCAACTCATTCACAATTCTCGTAAAGTCCGGACAGCTAGCTAGATTTCGACCTCAGTTCTTAGCCTGAGAAACTATCTCTTGGTGATTAGTAGTCATGACTTCAGATCTTTCTTTACACATGTGTAGATACACTTTACACTCTTATCACATGTCCTTATTTGTTATCAGTGCTAGGATTGTGCCTTCGATAGCTAGATTGACATCTCCATTTTGCTGTGAGCTTAAACTGTTTTGCACATGTCACGTTTGATGGAATATGAGCTTATATTTTGTCCTTAGGTTTTGTAGGCACACCTCTGGTAAACCTTCACGAGACTTCAACTCGTCCACTAGGGACACTTAGTGGTTTAAAAGGCTTAGTGCATACGCTAAATGCATTCGAGAGACCAGCGACAGTGGTATAGTTAGGATTTCCCTAGTTTTGTTTTACTTGAGGACAAGTAAAATTCAGGTTTGGGGGTATTTGATGAGTGCCAAATATTGTATATATTTATCCCTTTTTGTTGGCATTTTAACTCATCTTTTGTGCATTAATTCTACATATTATCCCATATTCTGTATTTTCAGTGTTTTCAAGAATAAATATTTTTATTAATTAATTTTGCATTTTTAGGTAATAAATAAAGTTCGGATGAGTCGTGGAGCGAAAAGAGCAGAAAAGTAGTGAAAAGCCGGGAGAAATTACGCAAGGAAACCGCGAAGAATGGTGCGCACAACCTCATTTTCTACACACAAAAGCGCCTCCGTTCTCAGCCATCAGATCAGTTCTCAGAAGCATCCGACGGTCGCTCCTTCATAGAGCATCAAAATCTGAAGTCTCTGCCAAGCACCACAGCGCTGAAATTCCAAGCCTTCAGATTAGATGGTAGTTGAATCCAACGGTCGCTCCCTTGCTGTGCATCGAAGTTTGATATCTCCGCCTTACACTACAGCACCTAACCTAATCTAGCACCGTTCGTTTCGTTGTATCTCCTCATCCAACGGTCGCTCATCGCTTGCCTCCGAATCACCATCCGATCTACCTACCATCTTCGCATCTCGCAGCTCAGAGTCACAGAACATCAAAACTAGATACACCCGCCTCACACCCTAGTGACCGAGCACCATCCACCTAACCAAACAACCCCTTCTCCCAACCAGTCGACCTTCTCCTCCACCCACCCCTCTGCAGAACCATCACCCTGCTGCAAACCATGTCCGCCACCGCACCACCATCATCACCACCAACTCCACTGCCACCACCACACCTCCACCATCATACACACTCGACCCATCACCTATATCACGTTCTAATCTCTATCAAACAACCAATTTCGCCTATTCTCTCACCACTGAACCCTAAGAGTGAGTTGGTGAAATTAGTTGATGATATAGATAAATTGGAGGTATGGGAAGCAAGAGAAGATGACAAGGAAGATTGGGTCGAAGCTATTGAGTGCTATCAGTGATTAGGTAAAACCTAATTTCAATTTTCACCAAACCCTAATTTCACTGTTTTGGGGTTTTTTGTTTGTGAGCTATAAATAGACTATGGGTTGTGTTAGAAACCATGTTTGGACTAGCCTACATCCAGGACTCTCATGTCCTGTTAATTTTCAGTTTACAACTCAATTTCAATTTCATGTTCAGTTCAATTTCCATGTCCTGTTAATGTTGATTTTTTAGTTCAATTTGCTGCTTAGTTTCAAGTTCATGTTAAACTTTCATATCCTGTTAAATATATCCTGTTAAATGTATCCTGTAATGTGTTAGTTGTTTATATGTGTTCATTGTTAGTTCAGTTAGTTATGATCATGATTAATTGTTCTTGTAGTGCTTAAATGTCATAGGATTGATAATATCTACTTGAGTGAATGCATCTGTGATCAGTTGTGCTGTAAGAAGACAACTGATTCTAGGGGTGAAAGAATGATGGTAGCTAAGAATTCAGTCCATTTGAAGGACTGTGTTTAACTGTCTTAGGGTGATAGATAGCTTCTTGAACAACAAGCCTGTGATCAGCTGTGCTGTAAGAAGACAGCTGATGCTAGGGGCAAGTGAGTAAAGATTAGCCAAGAAAATCATCCATTATGATCTTCCCTGAAATGAAACAAGAACAATGATTTGATTAGGCACTGCCTTAGCTTAGGATCAAGTAGTGGATTCAAAGGCCCTTGCATGCTACTGTTTACTGCCTCCATTCAGCTCCATTTTAGCTTAGAAAACTTCAATAGCCCCCTCCAAGTCCCTGTGGACAAACCCTTTCTTCCCATCACTAGCTACAACTGACCCTGTGCACTTGCAGGTCAGTTTGTAGGTTTCTTTCAAAACCCACCAAGTTTTTTGCGCCGCTGCCGGGGATCTGTTTGTAGGTTTCTTTCACAATCATCTCTGATCGATCAATTAGAAGCTCGAATCGCAGCTTTAGAAATGCAATCACATGAGGAATCTGTCACATCTAATTTTCTTAGGCAACCTGAAATCTATGCATGTCCCGCATGTGATGGCTTAGACCACACTATTGCGAATTGCTATATTTTCCATGAATTTAGGCGGACTGGAGAAATTCCAAGGTTTGTAGAACCTACAGATTATTATGATGGTGGTTATTGGGACCATAATCAACCTTTTCAAGGTTGCGATCAACCATTTATAGACCCTAACGACCATGCACCCATGTATCAATCACCACAAGGGGAGGACGAACAATTTCACATGAGCCCTTGTATGCAATCTATAATGGAAAACATCAATCTCCTCAAACAAAACACTGCTAGTTTAGAAATGCATACATTGAATGATCATAGCAGCATTTTTATCCCTAATGAAATTAATTATCAAAATAGTGTTTTTAACCCTACTCATGATAGTCATATTGAACATGAACCTAATCTAGAGGTAAATGAGTGGAATAGAAACACTATAGTTTTTAGGGAAGGACACTCTTCTTTTGTTGAGGATGATAATAATTATGATATTATATTAGAAGAACATGTCTATACTGATGATGTTATGGAACCTTTGGGTTCAAATACATTAGGCTTCTCTGCCCAGACCTTAATGAATGATATCTCTTCTAGTATTCCATATGATGTTTCCATTGAATTGCCGATGCATGAGGACAAATCTGTTGATGATGTTGATGATTCTGATTGTGGACTTGCTAATTTGATTGATGATTGTGAGCATGATGTGACATGTGTAGATGATTTAGGAGATTTTGATTTGATTGATAATGACGTGCCTATTCTCCTACATGAGTCACAATCTGATGGCCTTCCACCCAACTTAGATTTGGTTTGTACCAATATTGTAAAACCAATTTTTCTGAGAATGCCTAATCTAGGTTTGGAACTGTGTGCTTCCCAAGTCCTCTTGGACTATTTTGCTTCTAAGTATAATACATTTGAGGAACCACAGTTGGAAATTGCATGTTTGCCCGTCCCTAGCACAGTTCACTTTGAGCTAGACCTTTTGCATGATGAACCCCCGAAACTGCGCGATTTTGTTTTCAAAATTATATCTTCTGTAAAATCCAGGTTTGGGGGTAGCTCATTTTGTTTCACAGCTTCACTTGCATGCCTACCATATTATTATTGTGTGAAGCTGTTGAATCCTTTACACTTTGTCTTTTGGGTTGATCCTCAACTCTTTAGATTGTTAGTGTATGGTGAATTTTTGTATATAATCCAGTAGATAAAATTTCTTAAAAACCCTTTTGTTCCTTTTGTATATATTTTGCTAATCCAATATGATCTCGGCTGAAATATGTTGGATTTTTTTTGCCTTGAATAACGGAGTTTTAATTCTGCTTTCGCCGAAATCGGGTATTCTCTCTCCTTTTACTCTACTCAGCATGTCCCTTTCCATATGTTGCATTTTAATTCTTTCCATATTTTGAAACATTGAGGACAATGTTTAGTTTAGGTTTGGGGGTATAGAGTAGATACCATGATAATTTGCCATAATTGAAAACGAACTCCTTCTTCTTTTTGAAAAAATTGAAAAATTCAAAAAAAAATTAAAAATGAAAAATCATAAAAATGGAGCTCATTTACCTTGAAATGTTGACTCTTGTGCAAATATGTATTTTTATTAGGAGTCTTAGTCTAGATATTTAGGCACCCTGATTCTAGCACAATTCACATTGTGATAAGAAATTTGCACGCGCACGATCTACCAATACATGTATGGCCTCGATCTTCAAGGTGTTTGATAGGAAGTTACGATTGCCAATCACTTTAGAATACTGAACGAAACTTGACTAGCTTGTTCTTTGGTTGGTTGGGATAGAAGGTGGAGGTTACATTAAGAAAGACAACCATCGAATTTAACTGGGTGCATCAAAAAGGGCTACCTCTTGCAAAGTGTCATGTAATCTTTTGTTTCCTTTTGTATATGTATCAAAAGTGTTTCCTTGTTCAAAAAAAAAAAAAAAAAAAAAAAAAAAAAAAAAAAAAAAAAAAAAAAAAAAAAAAAAAAAAAAAAAAAAAAAAAAAAAAAAAAAAAAAAAAAAAAAAAAAAAAAAAAAAAAAAAAAAAAAAAAAAAAATCAAGTATTTATCAATTCCATCATCTCTTGTTCCAAAAATAAAAAGAGAGTAGTCAATGTAAATAAGAGTCATGTAAAGAGTTATTTTTGTTGTTGTGTTGTAAGCAAGGAGGGTGTATGCCATTGATGTACAACGCGAGTAATTGTGAAATACCTCCAACTCATTCACAATTCTCGTAAAGTCCGGACAGCTAGCTAGATTTCGACCTCAGTTCTTAGCCTGAGAAACTATCTCTTGGTGATTAGTAGTCATGACTTCAGATCTTTCTTTACACATGTGTAGATACACTTTACACTCTTATCACATGTCCTTATTTGTTATCAGTGCTAGGATTGTGCCTTCGATAGCTAGATTGACATCTCCATTTTGCTGTGAGCTTAAACTGTTTTGCACATGTCACGTTTGATGGAATCTGAGCTTATATTTTGACCTAGAACTTTGTAGGTACGTTCTAAGCAAACCTTCACGAGACTTCAACTCGTCCACTAGGGACACTTAGTGGTTTAAAAGGCTTAGTGCATACGCTAAATGCATTCGAGAGACCAGCGACAGTGGTATAGTTAGGATTTCCTTAGTTTTGTTTTACTTGAGGACAAGTAAAATTCAGGTTTGGGGGTATTTGATGAGTGCCAAATATTGTATATATTTATCCCTTTTTGTTGGCATTTTAACTCATCTTTTGTGCATTAATTCTACATTTTATCACATATTCTGTATTTTCATTGTTTTCAAGAATAAATATTTTTATTAATTAACTTTGCATTTTTAGGTAATAAATAAAGTTCGGATGAGTCGCGAAGCAAAAAGAGCAGAAAAGTAGTGAAAAGCCGGGAGAAATCACGCAAGGAAGCCGCGAAGAATGGTGCGCACAAGCTCATTTTCTACACACAAAAGCGCCTCCTTTCTCAGCCATCAGATCAGTTCTCAGAAGCATCCGATGGTCGCTCCTTCATAGAGCATCAAAATCTGAAGTCTCTGCCAAGCACCACAGCGCTGAAATTCCAAGCCTTCAGATTAGATGGTAGTTGAATCCGACGGTCTCTCCATTGCTGTGCATCAATGTTTGATATCCCCGCCTTACACTACAGCACCTAACCTAATCTAGCACCGTTCGTTTCGTTGTATCCCTTCATCCGACGGTCGCTCCTCGCTTGCCTCCGCATCACCGTCCGATCTACCTACCAGCTCCACATCCCACGGCTAAGCTTCGCGCAACATCGAAATTTGATGAAGCCGCCTAACACCCTAGCAACCAAACCTTATACCAGCTACCCAAACGCACCCTTCTCCCAAACCATCGAGCCCCTCTCCTCCATCCCTCCCTCTGCAGAGACACCATGTCCGCCACCATCTCCTCCACCTGCTATCCCATTTGCTCCACCATCACCACCATAAGTACCACAGCGTCAAACAATGATAACCCATCATTGTTCCCATCTCCCTAGTCCATCTACTTTACTTATTCCACACATTTTCAACCGAAACCCTAAAGTGTGAAATAGGTAAATTAGGTCGAGCTAGAGTGAAATTGAAGGCATGGAGAGGTAGAGAAGGACAAATAGAGTAATGGGTCGAGTTCAATTTGATGTTGCTACATCAAATTAGGTAAAGAAATCAAACCCTAGTCTACTGTTTTTAATTTGGGAATTGTTTTTGGTAGAACCCTAATTGTGTTGTGGACTATAAATAGCCTTGTGGGTGTGATGTAAAAACTATGCTTGGAGTAGCCGACATCCAGGACTTTCATGTCCTGTTAATTTCATGTTTCAGTTCAATTTCATGTCCATGTTAACTATGTTCTGTTAAGGTTCTCCTGTTAATGTTCAATTTTAGTTTCACTGCATATGTTAAAAGTGTTATTTTCATGTTAATGTGCTTATGTTAAATGTGTATGTTTTAATTTCTTGTTTTCAATTCCTGTTAGTGTTGTTCACTGTTAATGCTTGATGTTCCTGTTGATGTTCAAATTTAGTTTCACTGCATATGTTGAAAGTGTTATTTTCCTGTTAATGTGCTTGTGTTAATGTTCAATTTTAAATTCCAATCAATTCCTGTTACATGTGTTCTGTTAACATGTGTTGTTCTTGTTTATGTGTTAGAATCATTGTTAATGTCTTGTTAGTGCCATCTCTAGTTCACTGTTAGTTGTTGTTCACTGTTAAATAATGGAGTGTTAGATTAAAACTTTGCTGCATAGTGTTAATTGAGTAGTGGGGAGAAACTAGTGCTCACTAGTGACAATGAGCAAGCTAGTTCTCTTCCCACTCTAAAAGAGTGCCTTAGTTTTGCTCCATGTTAGCTTCACCATCTTCCCTGCCTTAGGCTAATTGCCTTTGTGTCATTTTCACTTTGCTCCATTTTGTTTTGTTTTTGTTCATTGTTTTGTTGCTGTTTAGTTTTTCCATTGCTTTTGCCCTGTTGTTTCTTCCCTGCCCTGCAAACTCCAGTACTGCTGCTGCAATCCATCTGCAGCTGCTGTTGCTGTTGCTTTTGCCCTGCAGCTGCTGTGCAGCACTTGTGCTGCTGCTGCATTGCCTTCCCTGCTGCTGCTGCTTTTCTGCAGCTGTTGCTGCCACTCCACTTCCCTTACAGCTGCCCTGCTACTGCTGCTGTTGCTGCTTCCTCCCCAAGCCCACAGTTCACTCAGTTCAGCCACAGTTCACTAAGCCACAGTTCACTACCAAGCCCAGGTTTGAACCAAAAGTTGAAGCCCAGTTCATTAAAAATAAAAGCCCAATTCAACCAACCTGTGGGCTTAATCCATAAGCCTAAACTCAAAAGCCCAAGACCAAACCAACTGAGTCCAAGGCTTAGTTCAATTCAAAGGCCCCAGGCCTAAAGTATTTCATTGTGAAAAACAAACCCATTAAGCCCAATAGTTCCAAAGGGTATTCAAAGCCCAATAATAGCAAATTTAGAAACCAAAATAGCTAGAAACACTCCAAAACACACCCGATCTCTGTGGATCGACCCGTACTTGCACGAGCTACAACTGACGACCGTGCACTTGCGGTATTACTGTAGGCCCCCGTTTTTATTGCGCATAATTTTATACATATCTCCGGGCCCACCAAGTTTTTGGCCGGGGATAATTTCTATACCCTTTTCCAGGCCTGCCAGCTACTATTCTTTACCGGTCAAATTGAGTGGCCTAGATCGCGCCTTCATGAGACAGTGAGGTACGGACATGTACATCGGCAAGCCGTTTACACGCATGCCCGGTCGGTCCTGCCAAAAACGTCTCCCGTGCTTGGTTTCGATGAAGCTGGAGAGTGATGCTTGCGCACCTCTTCAAAACCCTAAAACTTCATCAACAGATGCAGATGAGCGTCATAGATCATCTCGTCCGTCCAAATCTACCAGCTTGGTTAGGCATCCCAAGCTAGGAGTTAAATGTCCAATAAGGTGTCCTGGTGATTACCATCCGTCACTCTACCACATCATGTGATCGGCCAAAGGAGGGTTTGACTGTGCAGCTTCCAAACTATCATTCGAAGATAGTCAAGCATGCATCTGTTTTAAGACGCTTAATCCGCGACTTACTCCTTTAAGCCGTAAAACAGCGATGCTTCATACACATTGATTATATTCGATGCATTACATGCATAGAGTATACACGATATTTCATGAATATCGATTTCCTAAATAACTCAGTTATTTAACCTAGCATTGTATGTTACTCCCTGTGGGTCCCACGATCCACTCATTCGAGACATCAAGCATGTCACAAACTGGAGGATACTTACTGGGGTATTGGTCTGGCAGTTTACAATATGCAGCGTGCAACGCGCCATCACAAGAACGTGTCAAGAGGCATGGACGGTTAGAAATGATGGAAGAAGTGGACAAAGACTGATCATGTGACACTAACATGACCCCACTACTCCATCACTCCACTACCTCCACTTCCCACGAGAGACGAGGGTTATGCTCAATGGCCTGTATAAATAGGTTCTCCTCCCTATTTCCAAAGGGACATAAATCAAGTGTTGATACAATGTATTCAAACACCCAGAGCTGATTGCTTACATTATTGCAAGCCTGCTCGATATTCTGATACAAGTTATAAACAGCCAACACCTTCACAATCTCAACACCTTCTTCGCTTCACTCCCTAAGATCAACCCCATCTCCTTCACTTTGTGACCGAAGCAAGTATGGAACGAACATTTCTTGGTTTAAGCCAGAATTGTACAGATTGATCTCTCGAATCAGAAAGCACTTCTGTGCAGTGCATTTGTTTAGGGTTTAGATTCGTTTCTCATCCACACACACCCTAATTTACCAAAAACCGCAAAAACAGTTTTCACCCATAAACACTTGTTTGATGAATCTCCATGAATTCCTTGAGCTCAACCACATTTTTTATCCTAGTCCGAGACTTAGCTATCATAGACTAGAAATCAATACTTATAGTTTTGATCACTAACATTGACAAACGTGCTTGAGATAGCAACGGATGCGAGTTCGACCGAGCAATGCTCTAACACAAACATCTACTTTTTTTTTATTACTATTCACATTACAATAATTACAAAAGTACTATGAATACCTAATGAAATATGTTTCAATTGTCAAGATAAATCTCATTGTTGTCCTATGTCTAAAATTTTCACTCTCTTTATTCCATACGTCCCACATTTTATTTGTTATGCTATCTTGCCACTAAGAGTTTAAGCGATCCATAAGTGTATCACTGCAAAAGGAGAAAAAAACTGGTTCACACCAAAAACCAAAAAAGTTCCAAATTTTCAAGTCTCCCAAAATATCACCTCTTGAGGATGGATTTCTACCATGCCTATTTTCAAGAAAGAGTCTCTTCAAATCTCTTAAAACAACAAATCAATGAATTTTAATTCTCCTTCGAGTAACAGGAGTGTTGAAGTGACTCTTATGAAATCTTAATCCAATAACATGGAGTTTCATAGAATTTAAATGACTTGAAAAAAGTCTTTAACCAATAACAAGAGACATTAAGAGACTCTCCCAAAGTATTTATGGACTAACAATAGATTTGCGAACTTCCGAGAAGTCATTCAAAATCTCATTTGACTACCCCCTTTTAAGAATATCATTTTTTTTTGTCTCTGCAAGTCAAAAGACTCTCTAATATACTCTCAGAGAGTCACTATAAATCCCTATATTTTTAGAGAATCTCTGAGAGTCTCTCAAATATCTATGAAAGGCTATATAATTCTCAATTGATTACCTCCCTGTAAGTTGTAGTATCTAAATGCTTGTAGCACTCAACTCGAATGAATTCTCCACTTCAACGAAAGAATACCAAAAAATATTATCAATGATATTAGTGGGAATAAATACTATCCTTTTATGTTTGGGATTTCATTTTTTTTTGATCATCAAACCATAAGTATTTCATTCCACAAGAAACGTTTACATAATGGTTTTAAAGAAAAAACAGTACATCATAACATGAAACAAAGAAAAAGAAAGATACAAAACGTAAATAAATCTCGAAGAGAAAGAGAGATCTACCACGATAGCACCCGAATCTTGTATTCTAAGATTGTAGAAGATATGATCTTCGAAATTATACAACGATCATTTTGATTTCTTCTTCGAAAAGAGATGCTCCTATGACAGAGGAGTGATATGCCCAAATTCTTCATGTGCAGCGACTAACCCAAACCTGGATTTATTTTTCTGATGAAGAAAAATTGATCTTCACCCGTGCCAAATCGCCGATGTACTTATATCAAGAAAACCAAATACGAACAAATCCGTAGAAAAAACACTATAAAAGTGTAGATAAAATCGCCCAAATAGCGAAGATAAAAATCGCTCTAATAGCGAAGGAATTATTGAAAACAACAAAAAATAACTAAATAAAAAAATCTTTGCTCATATCTAGCCCCTAAAGGACTAGATCTGAGCAAAGGAAGAAGAAGAAGTTGATGGGTTTTTTTCAAGTTTCTCAGAAGTGAGAGAGAAAGAGAAAAAGAAGAATTATGTTTGAGATTTCAACTAATCAGGAAATAGTAGTTGGAGGGAATTGTACTCTTTAAACCTCCCTAGTCATGTTCCTTCGTGCGGTTCTTTCTTTTATTTTTCTGTTGGTAATCACTGGTTGTTTTAGTTTCGGCGGTTGACTGCTTTTTACACATGCTCTTCTTTTTCTAATATTATTTCTTTTTTTACCAAGCAAAAAAAAAAAATCTGAGTAAAATTATTGACAATAAATTTTGGTAGATCAAAGACACTTTAAATTATTCATACCAAGTTAATCAGTTCAACTCATTCTTTTTTTTTCTAAATTACATTTATGTTGAAACCGTAAAATAACGCACACCAATTTTATCAAGAAAAATAGTGCATAATTATATAAAAGTTTCTTGAATTTAATTTAGCTTACATAATTTATGCCTAGTCTATATACTAAGAGAAACAGTATATACTCGGGGGCTTACCATTCATGTAAAATCTATTGGTCTTCTCTCTTCCTTCTCTCTTCACTCTTCCCTTTCTCAAAAAGAAAAAAAAAAGAAAAATCTTAGATCTGAGCAAGAATTTGTTTTCTTTTAAAGTTTTTGATTGTTGGTAATTGAATAAGATGTTTTTACATTGTTTTTGGTATCTGTTGACATATTTCTTCGTCGTTTTGGGACGATTTTTCTTCGTCGTTGTGGACGAGTTCTTCAAGTTTTAATGGCCAGTTCGTGGCTTTCTATTCTTGATTCAAAAACATCAACGATTCATCATGACATCGCTTTGTATCAGCATATGTGTTCGTGTGGATCGACAAAATTATGAGCAAAGTACTCCTTTGTATTAGGAGCATCTCTTATTGAAGAAGAAGAATACAATCAGATTAAATGGTCGGATCTTAATTCCGGATTTACCATCATCTCTCACTTATACATAAAATTATTTTGGATATCTTTGTTTTTTTATCGCTCCCTCTCTTCGCGATCTACTGGTAATTGATGTTCTTATTTGTATTAGGGATTGATTATTTTATATTTTGATGTTTTTGTTATTCTTGTAAGCAATCATATAATCATAATTTTGATTTGAATGAGCTGAAATATGTTGATTGTCCAAAAAAAAAAGTATGTTAAATGTAGCTTTTATACAAATTCATGTTTTCTTCCTACGAATATACCATCTTGCAATATATCATAAGCTACAACAACAATTTAATGAATCAGGTTAAAAGGTGCAGATCGAAGCTTCGATCCAGGTTCACATGTTGATTACTATTATTTAATCCAAGTAAAGACAATTTGTTTCTAATCAGTTCAATTTAAATTGTAAAAAAATTCATGAATTTTCATTTCTACTATTATCAAAGGTAGAAATATCTGACTAACCCAGGTTTCACTCATCTCTTTTTTAAAAACCCATCATTAAGATAGTATCTATTTGTAGTTTAAAACATATACGGTTATAAACTATAGTTTTAGATTGAATTTAAATTTTGGTTAGGAAATAGGTGGAAAAATTTTAATCAAAAAACTCTTCCTCTTCCTCTTCTCTCTCTCCAAAAGAAAGAAAAAACCCAAGCTTTCTTCAACCTCTTGCTCAGATTTGGTCGTTTTGGACCAGATCTGAGCAAGATTTCTTTTCTTTTTTAAGTTTTAGTCATTATTTAATCAAATAAAACATGTTTTCTATGGTTTTGATGTCTTTCGACATATTTCTTCGCCATTTGGGGCGACTTTTCTTCGTCATTTTGGACGATTGTCTCTTCGCTTTGCGGACGATTTTTTCAAATCTTCATGGCTGGATCGTGGTTTGCTATTCTCGGTTCAAAAACATAAATCATTAAACACGGTATCGCTTTGAATCTATTTTCAACATAAGAGATTTAGGGCATCCAGATTCGTTTGGGTATACAAGATTACGAGCAAAGTACTCCTTTCTTTCAGGAGCATCTCTTATCAAAGAAGAAGAAAATCAGATTAAACCTAGTTTGGTATTGCTGTGAGCTTTAGAAAAGTGCTTTTCTGTTGTGCTGTGTTGTGCGTTGCTGTGCTGTGCTGTGAATATAAGCGACATAACATTTGGTAAACAATAATTTAAAAAACACTGTAAAATTAACAAACTGTAAATTCTGTTTGGTAAGTTGGTATTTCAAAGTGCCGGTGATGTAGCTAATGAAGAAAATAGACATATTTTTATAAATACACCGTAACTATAATAAATTATATTTTAAATTTTAATATATTTAATAAAATATAAGTAACATTTATTTTATTATTTTATTTACTATTATAAATATTAATAAATTGTAAACATGTAATAAAAAATAATAAGCAAAAAAAAATCACCAATTATTATTATTATTGGAAATAAGAATTTTTATTTATTATTTTTTTTATCATTTAGTAAATATAATTATGATTAAGGTTTGCTTAAAAAATATTATTAATATTATTGTAAATTGTTTTCCTAAATAATTTATTACTATTGCTGTAATTAATTTTCATTATTTCAAAATAAAAATTAGAAAATAGAAGAACAAAATAGAAGTTAGAAATGCAGTGATAATTGTACAATATTCTAGGGTATAATTTGTCTTTATAATAAAATATAAGGTTAAAATAGAGAGTTAATTAAATCGAATTATGTGGGTCCACAACTTCTGCTTTTCTAGGTTTTAAAAGCTAGTGATGAGTAGCTTTTAAAAACAGGCCTAAAATGGAAGCGCTTCTCTCCAAAAGCACTTTGAAAAAACTTTACCAAACATAATTTTTAGTAAAAGTTTGTTACAAATAGAAAAAAAAAAGCAATACCAAACGGGGCTTAAATGGTCGGGATTGATTCCGGATAATACCATCATTTTACCCTACTACATAAACAAAAATTGGGTACCTTTACGGTTTATCGCTCTTTCTTTTCGCGATTTACTTGTAATTGGTATCTTTAATTGTATTGGGGGTTTAATCATCTTGTATTTTGATGTTTTTGTTATTCTCGTATGCGATCATGTAATCAGTATTTTGATTTGAATGAATTGAAATATGTTGATTGGACCAAAAAAAAACGAAAAATGCGTCATTTGTCCAAATATTTTTAAAACATGGTTCAAATGGACCAGTAAAAATTAGTATGGGTGAAATGGACAAAAAAAAATTAGCAAGGATGAAACTGGATTCATCCTTGCTTAAACTTTAAAAGTAGCTAGGATGAAACTGGATGCATCCTGTGTAAATTAAAAAATAAGAAAAAATATTTGAAAATTGGCAGGATGAAACTGTTTACATCCTGACTATTTTTACATTTTTGTCCATTTAAACAGTATCAAAATCTAAGTGTTCTTTTCACCTAGGATTATTGGTTTTGGTCTTTTTAACCAATTTTGTGAAAAAAAAAGATTGAGTTTAAATTTTTATCCTTTCAGATGGACTCAACCTTTTTTTGTTATTTATTATTAACAGAAAATGATCTCATTTATAGTCGGTCATGATCATTAGTTATGGGCATTTTTTAGGGCGCTTAGAGCAACTGCAGTGGTGCGATCAAAACCAAAGACTAAAGAGCAAAAAAAAGACCAAATTTTAGGTTTAGTCCGTATTGTAACGCTACGGTAGTGGACGATATATGATCGAGCGAACATATAATGTGTGCCCATATGTGATGCGGGCATATAATGTACGCCTGATAGGTAGCCAGGCGAAGATATAATGTGATCCATACACAACAACTCATGGAATGGGGATTATACAACCGCCCCACATGAAACGTACATTGTACGTTCGCCCGTTAACAAGCATACACTTTAAGTTCGCTCGATTATATCTGGGTTTGGTCTTGATCCCAGACCAAATATAGTCCAGGATTTGGTTATAGTCAGAATTTTGCTCTTTAGTCCGTCCCACTACGTCTCATTGCTAGACCATATTTATGGGTTTGATCGCCCACTATGATTGCTGTTAAGATACTAAGATGCAGTTTTATAGGATCTTATTAAATGTGTTAAAAGGGGATATTTGGATGGAGCTTATTTTCTTCCATAATCTCTCTATCGGCGTCAATAAAGTTTTTTCGGGTTTTCTCATATGAAAAAAAGTTTATTGGATGGTTTCTTATGGTTTATGTCGATGTTTGGGTCTCTGATGCATGAACGGACACAACATGTCTTTCCGTTCACCGTTACGAATTGAAACTGTTCTTGTACGATGACAGTATGCAGTCATCCCAACAAAAATATTGATGCAAAATAGGAGTAAGTTGTTGCTAGCTTATTATACATTAAAAAACGCAAGTATTCATGCCAGACAAGTATTTTTACTGATTGTCAATATAGATTTGTTAACAGCTCTTGATTCATATCTTATTATTAATATTGATACTCAAAGAATTTCTTATAAATTTGATTCTTTTACCCCTTAAATATGGTTACTCAAATTTCTTGGACTTTAGTCAAAAATGTCGGAAATTAATATAATAGCTTTCTATATTTTCTGTATTTAGATCATAAATACCTGTAATTAACAGAGTATTTCTTTTTAAAAAAATTCGACGGTCATGATTTTAAAAAAATTAGGCAAAGTCGGTGTAGTTATACGTAATAATTTTATGTTATCCAATCAGATATCTTAGTCATCTAGCCGTTAGATATATCAAATAGTGAGGATAATTCTTACGGTGTATATCAATCACCGATCCAATCTAAGCCGCACGTTGTTAGATCACCATGTTATATTTCACGAAATTTTATCCGACGAATATGAATGGTTTTTGTACGAACCAATAAAAACACGCGGTTACGAATGGTTTTTAGGTTGTTGATTAATATCTGTTCTACAGTGATACCGAGACTCAGTCCTCCTTACGCCATACCTAATCAAGTGACAGTGTTTTTTTTTTTTTTTACGTATATACAAGTAGGGAATCATCACCGGCCATGACAAGTACGCTGTAGAAAACAAAAGTTATTTTTTTTAAACCAATTATTATAGATTTAAACAACCATTGACTAATTAGCAGTATGAACTGGCATTTGCGGATGTCAATAAATGTTTGGTGACTAGGTATGCATGTACCACAACGATGAACGACTCAGTTTTTTTTTAATTTTTAACAGAAATGCTAAAGTTTTAAGCACCAAAAATTGTGTACCGATAGTGGACCATCAAATTATAACTGTCCGGAATTCTAATCGTCGGATAGCTGTTTCTGGGGATGTATTTGGGTTTTAAAAACCCAACCCCCTATAAATGCAAAAGGATGGAATGACCAGTCCAGCAATTTGGTGTGCCAAGTCGGTTTTCTAGTAACGGAAAATGAGTCATTTTTCCAAATATTTTTAAAACATGATTCAAATGAACGAGTAAAAATTATCATGGGTGAAATAGACACCAAAACAATAGCAAGGATGAAACTGTTTACATCCTAACTATTTTTACATTTTTGTCCATTTAAACAGTATCAAAATCTAAATATCTTTTTCCTCAAGGAATTGTTGATTTTAGTCTTTTTAACCAATTTTGTGTTCTAGTAAGGAGTACCAAAATGCTTGGTGACTAATGCATATAGGACAATTATGAATGACCCGGTTTTTCTAGTTTTCTAATATTAAATACCAAAATGTTTGGTGACTTATGAACGACTCAATTTTTCTAGTTTTCTAATATTAACTACCAAAATGTTCGATGACTATTGCATATAGGAAAATTATGAAGGATTCAATTTTTCTAGTACCAAAATGTTTGGTGACTATTGCATATAGGACAATTACGAACGACTCGATTTTTCTAGTTTTCTAACATCAAATACCAAAATGTTTGATGACTAATGTATATAGGACAATCATAAACGACTCAGTTTATCTAGTTTTCTAACATTAAGTACCAAAATGTTCGATGACTATTACATATAGAACAATTATGAAGGACTCGGTTTTTTTAGCAAGTATCAAAATGTTCGGTGACTAATGCATATAGGATAATTACATAGACTCGATTTTTCTAGTTTTCTAACATCAAATACCAAAATGTTTGATGAATGTATATAGGACAATCATAAACGACTCAGTTTATCTAGTTTTCTAACATTAAGTACCAAAATGTTCGATGACTATTACATATAGAACAATTACGAAGGACTAAGTTTTTTTAATAGCAAGTATCAAAATGTTCGGTGACTAATGCATATAGGATAATTACATAGACTCGATTATTCTAGTTTTCTAACATCAAATACCAAAATGGTTGGTGACTAATGAATATAGGACAATTATGAACGACTCAGTTTATCTAGTTTTCTAACATTAAGTACCAAGATGTTCGATGACTATTAAATATAAAACAATTATGAAGGACTCGGTTTTTTTAATAGCAAGTATCAAAATGTTCGGTGACTAATGCATATAGGATAATTACATAGACTCGATTATTCTAGTTTTCTATCATCAAATACCAAAATGGTTGGTGACTAATGCATATAGGACAATTATGAACGACTCAGTTTATCTATTTTCTAACATTAAGTACCAAAATGTTCGATGACTATTACATATAGAACAATTACGAAGGACTCGGTTTTTTTAATAGCAAGTATCAAAATGTTCGGTGACTAATGCATATAGGATAATTACATAGACTCGATTATTCTAGTTTTCTAACATCAAATATCAAAATGGTTGGTGATTAGTGCATATAGGACAATTATGAACGACTTAGTTTTTCTAGTTTTCTAACATTAAGTGCCAAAATGTTTGATGACTATTGCATATAGGACAATTATGAACAACTCTGTTTTTCTAATTTTCTAACATTAGGTACCAAAATAATTATTTAGAAAGACTTTTTTTCAATTTTTTTAAATTTCCTATCGACATCTAAGGGAAGCATCAAAGTAAAGACAGGCATCAAGTACACATATAATGTCTATGTCTATCAGTCGACATTTAGTGCTGCTTACGATATACCTAGCTAATCAAGTGACGATGTTTTTCCAAATATACTAGATCTGTGCCCGTGCTACGCATCGGGAATATATTTTTTTAACTTCCTGTGCGTGGGGCTTCGTCGCGTCCCATGGCAATGAGTTTTTGATTTGGTGTGTGTAGGGCTTCGCCCCTCTACGTGAGGATGCATTTTTTCTTTTGATTTGGTGTGCGCGGTGGTTCGCCCTGTCCCGTGACGATGTATTTTTGATTTGGTATGGCGTGGCAAATACATTAAATAGGTGGAGAATATATGCATATCTTATTTACTTTTTCCTTTTCACTTCGTATGCGTGGGCCTTCACCCCGCCTCGTGGCAAAGCATTTTTGATTTGGTGTGTGTGGGGCTTCACCCCGCCCCGTTGCGATGCATTTTTGATTAGGTGTGCGCCGGGCTTCTGGCAGGCCAGGAAATGTGTATAGAAATGATGCAATGGAAACGCGGGCCTACAGTAATACCGCAAGTGCACGGTCGTCAGTTGTAGCTCGTGCAAGTACGGGTCGATCCACAGAGATTGGGTGTGTTTCAGAAGTGTTTTAGCTAATTGGGTTCCTAGATTTGCTTTGGGTTTCGAAGCCTTTTGGCTTAAATGGGGTTTTGAGTGCTAATGGGTTTGAATGCCCTTTGAATGAATTGGGCTTAGTGGGTTTGTTAAAGATAAAATGAACTGAGCTTGGGCTCAGTTATCTTTGAAGTGCAAATGGGCTTTGAGCCTTTGATTGAGCTTTGGGTTAAGCCCACAGTTGATTTGAATTGGGCCTTCAACCTTAACCCAAACTGGGCTTGGAGCTTTAATGGAATGGGCCTTAGTATTGGTCTTACAGTTGGGCTCAAATTGTGTTCTGGGCTTTTGGGCTTCACTGAGTTTAACTTGGGCTCAAGAATGAAGTGAGCTTTGGGCTGTAAGAACTGTACTTTGGGCTTGAGTGCACAGCAGAGCAGATGCAAGCAGAAGCAGCTGGGCTAACAACAGTGCTGCAACAAAGAATGGCAGCAGGAGAGGAAAGTAGCAGTGCAGCACAAGCAGTGCACAGGGCCAAGATAAGAAGGCAGTACTGCAACAGCAGCTACAGCAGAAGAAGCTGCAGCAGCAACAGAAGTGGTGCAGCAGAATGGAGCTGCAGCAGGAGAAGAAGAAGCAGCTACACAAAACAAGCAGCAACAGCAAGACTGCACAAGCAGTTCAGCAGCTACAGCAACAGTGCAGCAGATGTGGCAGCAGGGGAAGCAGAAATGCAGTAGAAGAAAAAGGCAGCTGCAGCTTGACAGCAGCAGTTGCAGAAATGCAGCAGCAGCAAAAGTGAGCAGTGAAAATGCAAAACAGAAAATGCATGCAAACCAAACAAATGAAAGAAAACAATACTAACAGTTGAAGATGGATGGCAAACTAGGGCATTGATTCCACCTCTTAACCTAGACTAAGTTGGATATTCCAATTGCAACCAAAATGTCCTCCCAAGGTACTAGTTATCTGATTAAAGCATAACTAGTATGAGGTTTGGACCATAAGCAATTCACATGGGTTGCTGCACTTTCAGTCACAGGGGGATCCTAACTACACTATATGCATGACATACAATGTGAGAGCAATGTGATGAGAGGCAAAAATTGTAATCTCCTACACAGTGGCTTTAAGGTTTCATCTTCACCCTAGTGGTGAATTAGAACATGCTAACAAACATCAAACAGATACACACAACAACATCATACACATCACAATAAAAAACATATGCAAATGGTTAACAGTGCAATGTAACAGGAGCAAGATAATAACAGTAACAATTGAAATTAAGCTAACCCAAATTGGGTGGAAACTTGGCTAGTCCAAGAACAGTTTTTACATCCCTAACACTTCCCTTTTATAGTTTACAAAAAATCCTAATTTTTCGAAACCCTAAATTGAAATTAGGGTTTTCTCAAATTCCCAAAATTACTCACTGATTTCGTTGTCCCCTCTGCCTTTTGTCGACAACCCATGCTCCCAATTGCTCTGCCACTCGTCTCCATCGTGTATGAAAGCCATCTGCTACTCGTACTCAAACCCTAGTTCTCTTAGATTTATCTCATAGGGTGAATGAGATAGAGGTGAGAGAAGTAGAGTGATGAGTGATGTTTATGGGGGAAGGGTAGAGGGGTTGTGTGGTTGGAGAGGCTCGAGATGGTGAAGTGGTACAGGAGTTCGAGAAGGAGAAATTGCAGGGGTCTGCAACTGTCGGGGGAAGAAGGGTTTTTGGGTGAAAACGAATGTTTGGCTCGACTGGTGTAGGTGATGGGATATTTGATGATACGGTGTTGAGCGGAATCATCTGAAGTTGATGCGCAGCGAGTGGATGATGATGGTTCGTCACGACTGGGCTGAATCGAACGACTACGATAGAACGTGCTCTGACTGACCGTTGGATTGTGTAGCACAACAAAACTGATGGATCCAGATGGAGTTAGGTGCTGTAGTATGTGTCGAGAGCAGCAAGTTTGATGTCCAACGAATACGAAACCGTAGGATGCGTAGATGATGGATCAGATCGGACGGATGAGAGCTGAGGCGGGCTTTTGGGCTTGGTCTTGGACTTAGGTTTAGAATTTGAGCTTGGGCCTTAATTTTTCTTAGCCCACTTCTTCTCTTAAGAGTAATTTCTTCCTCTTAAAGCCCACCTCTAGTTGATCCGGCTCTTGCGAACATCATTCTTCGATGCCTTTCTGCGGGGAGCCTTTGCCGTTTCTTTGCTCTTTTTGCTCCGTGAGTTAACCAGGCTTTATTTGGTACCTAAAAATGCAAAATTAATTAATAAAAGTATTTATTCTTGAAAACAACGAAAACACAGAATATGGGATAAAATGGAGCGTTAGTGCACAAAAGATGAGTTAAATGCCAACAAAAAGGGATAAATATATACAATATTTGGCACTCATCAAATACCCCCAAACCTGAATTTTACTTGTCCTCAAGTAAAACAAAACTAAGGAAATCCTAACTATACCACTGTCGCTGGTCTCTCGAATGCATTTAGCGTATGCACTAAGCCTTTTAAACCACTAAGTGTCCCTAGTGGACGAGTTGAAGTCTCGTGAAGGTTTACCAGAGGTGTGCCTACAAAACCTAAGGACAAAATATGAGCTCAGATTCCATCAAATGTGACATGTGCAAAACAGTTTAAGCTCACAGCAAAATGGAGATGTCAATCTAGCTATCAAGGCACAATCCTAGCACTGATAACAAATAAGGACATGTGATAAGAGTGTAAAGTGTATCTACACATGTGTAAAGAAAGATCTGAAGTTATGACTACTAATCACCAAGAGATAGTTTCTCAGGCTAAGAACTGAGGTCGAAATCTAGCTAGCTGTCCGGACTTTACGAGAATTGTGAATGAGTTGGAGGTATTTCACAATTACTCGCGTTGTACATCAATGGCATACACCCTCCTTGCTTATTACAAAAAACAACAAAATAACTCTTTACATGACTCTTATTTACATTGACAAATCTCTTTTTATTTTTGGAACAAGAGATGATGGAATTGATAAATACTTGATTTTTTTTTTTTTTTTTTTTTTTTTTTTTTTTTTTTTTTTTTTTTTTTTTTTTTTTTTTTTTTTTTTTTTTTTTTTTTTTTTTTTTTTTTTTTTTTTTTTTTTTTTTTTTTTTTTTTTTTTTTTTTTTGAACAAGGAAACACTTTTGATACATAACAAGAAGAAACAAAAAATTACATGACACTTTGCAAGAGGTAGCCCTTTTTGATGCACCCAGTTAAATTCGATGGTTGTCTTTCTTAATGTAACCTCCACCTTCTATCCCAACCAACCAAAGAACAAGCTAGTCAAGTTTCGTTCAGTATTCTAAAGTGATTGGCAATCGTAACTTCCTATCCAACACCTTGAAGATCGAGGCCATACATGTATTGGTAGATCGTGCGCGTGCAAATTTCTTATCACTATGTGAATTGTGCTAGAATCAGGGTGCCTAAATATCTAGACTAAGACTCCTAATAATAATACATATTTGCACAAGAGTCAACATTTCAAGGTAAATGAGCTCCATTTTTTTATGATTTTTCATTTCATTTTTTAATTTTTTTTTGAATTTTTGAATTTTTTCAAAAAGATGGAGTTTTGTTTTCAATTATAGCAAATTATCATGGCATCTACTCTATACCCCCAAACCTAAACTAAACATTGTCCTCAATGTTTCAAAATATGGAAAGGATTAAAATGCAACATATGGAAAGGGACATGCTGAGTAGAGTAAAAGGAGAGAGAATACCCGATTTCGGCGAAAGCAGAATTAAAACTCCGTTATTCAAGGCAAAAATCCAACATATTTCAGCCGAGATCATATTGGATTAGTAAAATATATACAAAAGGAACAAAAGTGTTTTTTAAAATTTTATCTACTGGATTATATACAAAAAATTCACCATACACTAACAATCTAAAGAGTTGAGGATCAACCCAAAAGACGAAGTGTAGACATTTCAACAGCTTCACACAATAATAACAGGAAAGAAACGCAAGTGAAACTGTGAAACAAAATGAGCTACCCCCAAACCTGGATTTTACAGAAGATATAATTTTGAAAACAAAATCGCGCAGTTTCGGGGGTTCATCATGCAAAAGGTCTAGCTCGAAATGAACTTTGCTAGGGACGGGCAAACATGCAATTTCCAACTGTGGTTCCTCAAAGATATTATATTTGAATGCAAAATGGTCCAAGAGGACTTGGGAAGCACACAGTTCCAAACCTAGATTAGGCATTCTCAGAAAAATTGGTTTTACAATATTGGTACAAACCAAATCTAGGTTGGGTGGAAGGCCATCAGATTGTGACTCATGTAGGAGAATAGGCACGTCATTATCAATCAAATCAAAATCTCCTAAATCATCTACACATGTCACATCATGCTCACAATCATCAATCAAATTAGCAAGTTCACAATCAGAATCATCAACATCATCAACAGATTTGTCCTCATGCATCGGCAATTCAATGGAAACATCATATGGAATACTAGAAGAGATATCATTCATTAAGGTCTGGGCAGAGAAGCCATATGTTATTGAACCAACAGGTTCCACAATATTTTCATGTTCTTCTAACATATCATCATAATCATCATAATCATCATCATGGTAGCATGCATATTGGTCCTCATTAACAGTGGTGGTGTCATTAGTCGATTCATGTTCCTCTAAATTAGGTTCATATTCAACATCATTTACATGAATGGGACTAGACACTTCATTAGGGACAACATACATTTCCTCATGAATTTCCTCCTTTTGTAGGTGAAGCAAAATCTGATCTAAATATGCATGAATTCGTGATGTAGATCTATCAAAGTTTTGCTTACTGAGTCTTAAAGCTTCAGTGGTGGAGTCTAAATTCATGGGAGTACAAAATTCTTCATGTTCAAATTGTGGTGAATGGTACATGTGTGCATGGTCATTAGGGTTTAAAAAATATTGATCGCAACCCTCAAAGGATTGATTATGGTCCCAATGACTACCATTCTCACAATTTATGGGCATTTCATACCTTGGATTTTCTCTAGATTGCCTAAAATTATGCAAAATATGACAATTCTCAACAGGGTGGTCTAAACTACCACATGCAGGACATGCATAGATTTTAGGTTGCCTAAGAAAATTAGATGTGACAGATTCCTCATGTGATTGCATTTCTAAAGCTGCGATTCGAGCTTCTAATTGATCGATCAGTGATGATTGTGTGAGTGAGGCACTAGCAAAATGTTCATTTTCACGTTGTGGCGAATGATGCATGTATGAATAGTCATTAGGGTTCATGTATTGCGGCTCGGGACTTTGAAAATGTCCATAATAATTCCTATGACTATTGACATCATGGTCTATGGGAGGTGCATAACGTGAAGTTTGTCCACACGCAAGTTCTCTAAGGGATTTGTTGTATTCCCCAACTGTAGAAAAAGATCTATACATGATTGGGCTCAAAACTAACATGACAACAAATGCAACTAAGGGTGAAAATGCAACTAACAGTTGAAACTGAAATTTAACAGGACAATTAACAGTGCAAGAACAATTGAAATTAGGCTAACCCAAATTGGGTGGAAACTTGGCTAGTCCAAGAACAGTTTTTACATCTCACATCACTTCCCTTTTATAGCTTACAAAATATCCAAATTTTCAGAAACCCTAAATTGGAAACCCTAATTTTTAAATTGGAAATTAAACTCACTCTCTGATGCAAATAGCCTCGACCCATGCTTGTACTTCTCCTCCTCTGCTAATCCTTTACTCGAACGCTGCTCCAATTTCCTTCTTCTCTCCACTGTGAAACCCTAGCTATGTTTGTCTTCTTGGTAGCATCAAAAATTAATGCTAAGAACAAGACAGACACGACTAGGGAAGAGGTAGGTGATGGTGGTGGCGTCCTTGTGGTCGTGGTGGAGATGGAGACGGCGGAGCAGACATGGCAGTGTCTGCCATGGTCGGGGGAAGAGAAGAAATTTGGGGGAAATGAGTTTTGGGGAAGAAGAAGGTGGGTGTTTGTTTTGGGTCGATGGGTTTGATGCTTAGGGTGTTGAGCGGGTTCATCAAACTTTGATGTCTAGCGATGAGACGCGTTGGATGTGAAGATGGTTGGTAGGTCTAACGGTGGTATGAGAGATGAATCACTTCGACCGTTGGATTGTGAAATACAACAAAGTTAACGGCTCGAGATGGGGTTAGGTGTTGAAGTGTAAGGCGGAGATATCAAACGTTGATGAACAGCAAGGGAGCGACCGTTGGATTCAACTACCATCTAATCTGAAGGCTTGGAATTTCAGCGCTGTGGTGCTTGGCAGAGACTTCAGATTTTGATGATCTATGAAGGAGCGACCATCGGATGCTTCTGAGAACTGATCTGATGGCTGAGAACGGAGGCGTTTTTGTGTGTAGAAAATGAGGTTGTGCGCACCATTCTTCGCGGCTTCCTTGCGTGATTTCTCCCGGGTTTTCACTACTTTTCTGCTCTTTTTGCTCCGCAAGTCATCCAGACTTTATTTATTACCTAAAAATGCAAAATTAATTAATAAAAATATTTATTCTTGAAAACAATGAAAATACAGAATATGGGATAAAATGTAGACTTAATGCATAAAAGATGAGTTAAATGCCAACAAAAAGGGATAAATATATACAATATTTGGCACTCATCAAATACCCCCAAACCTGAATTTTACTTGTCCTCAAGTAAAACAAAACTAAGGAAATCCTAACTATACCACTGTCGCTGGTCTCTCGAATGCATTTAGCGTATGCACTAAGCCTTTTAAACCACTAAGTGTCCCTAGTGGACGAGTTGAAGTCTCGTGAAGGTTTGCTTAGAACGTACCTACAAAGTTCTAGGTCAAAATATGAGCTCAGATTCCATCAAATGTGACATGTGCAAAACAGTTTAAGCTCACAGCAAAATGGAGATGTCAATCTAGCTATCGAAGGCACAATCCTAGCACTGATAACAAAAAAAGACATGTGATAAGAGTGTAAAGTGTATCTACACATGTGTAAAGAAAGATCTGAAGTTATGACTACTAATCACCAAGAGATAGTTTCTCAGGCTAAGAACTGAGGTCGAAATCTAGCTAGCTGTCCGGACTTTACGAGAATTGTGAATGAGTTGGAGGTATTTCACAATTACTCGCGTTGTACATCAATGGCATACACCCTCCTTGCTTATTACAAAAAAAACAACAAAAGATGACTCTTTACATGACTCTTATTTACATTGACTATTCTCTTTTTATTTTTGCAACAAGAGAGGATGGAATTGATAAATACTTGATTTTTTTGGTATTTTTCTGATATTTTTTTCTCTGAATATATACATCGATTTTTTTTTTTTTTTTAATTCAATGAAACACTTTTGATACAAATACAAAAAGAAACAAAAGATTACATGACACTTTGCAAGAGGTAGCCCTTTTTGATGCACCCAGTTAAATTCGATGGTTGTCTTTCTTAATGTAACCTCCACCTTCTATCCCAACCAACCAAAGAACAAGCTAGTCAAGTTTCGTTCAGTATTCTAAAGTGATTGGCAATCGTAACTTCCTATCCAACACCTTGAAGATCGAGGCCATACATGTATTGGTAGATCGTGCGCGTGCAAATTTCTTATCACTATGTGAATTGTGCTAGAATCAGGGTGCCTAAATATCTAGACTAAGACTCCTAATAATAATACATATTTGCACAAGAGTCAACATTTCAAGGTAAATGAGCTCCATTTTTATGATTTTTCATTTTTTTAATTTTTTTTTTTTGAGTTTTGATTTTTCAATTTTTTTGGAATTTTTCAATTTTTTCAAAAAGAAGAAGGAGTTCGTTTTCAATTATAGCATATTATCGTGGCATCTACTCTATACCCCCAAACCTAAACTAAACATTGTCCTCAATGTTTCAAAATATGGAAAGAATTAAAATGCAACATATGGAAAGGGACATGCTGAGTAGAGTAAAAGGAGAGAGAATACCCGATTTCGGCGAAAGCAGAATTAAAACTCCGTTATTCAAGGCAAAAATCCAACATATTTCAGCCGAGATCATATTGGATTAGCAAAATATATACAAAAGGAACAAAAGGGGTTTTTAAGAAATTTTATCTACTGGATTATATACAAAAATTCACCATACACTAACAATCTAAAGAGTTGAGGATCAACCCAAAAGACAAAGTGTAGCGGTTTCAACAACTTCACACAATAATAACAGGAAAGAAACGCAAGTGAAACTGTGAAACAAAATGAGCTACCCCCAAACCTGGATTTTACAGAAGATATAGTTTTGAAAACAAAATCGCGCAGTTTCGGGGGTTCATCATGCAAAAGGTCTAGCTCGAAATGAACTGTGCTAGGGACGGGCAAACATGCAATTTCCAACTGTGGTTCCTCAAATGTATTATATTTGGAAGCAAAATAGTCCAAGAGGACTTGGGAAGCACACAGTTCCAAACCTAGGTTGGGAATTTTCAGAAAAATTGGTTTTACAATATTGGTACAAACCAAATCTAGGTTGGGTGGAAGGCCAACAGATTGTGACTTAGGTAGAAGAATAGGCATATCATTATCAATCAAATCAAAATCTCCTAAATCATCTACACATGTCACATCATGCTCACTATCATCACTCACATTGGCAAGTTCACACTTAGAATCATCAACATCATCAACAGATTCATTCTCATGCATCGGCAAATCAGGAGAAATGTCACAATGTGACCTAGGTAGAGAATCAGACACATCAAATATATTTTCATGCATATTAGTGTCTACAGAAGATTCAACTATTCCTATGTCATGTTCATCTTCACAGAATAATTGTACGAATCCCATGTCAATATCAAAATCATATGAATTACAATGAGTATTAGAAAAAACAACATTCATGAAGGTCGAGGGCGAGAAGCCATATGTTATTGAACCAACAGGTTCCACAATATTTTCATGTTCTTCTAACACATCATCATAATCATCATAATCATCATCATGGTAGCATGCATATTGGTCCTCATTAAAAGTGGTGGTGTCGTTAGTCGATTCATGTTCCTCTAAATTAGGTTCATATTCAACATCATTTACATGAATGGGACTAGACACTTCATTAGGGACAACATACATTTCCTCATGAATTTCCTCCTTTTGTAGGTGAAGCAAAATCTGATCTAAATATGCCTGAATTCGTGATGTAGATCTATCGAAGTTTTGCTCACTAAGTCTGAAAGCTTCTGTGGTGGAGTCTAAATTCATGGGAGTACAAAATTCTTCATGTTCAAATTGTGGTGAATGGTAAATGTATGCATGGTCATTAGGGTCTACAAAATATTGATCGCAACCCTCAAAGGATTGATTATGGTCCCAATGACTACCATTCTCACAATTCATGGGCATTTCATACCTTGGATTTTCTCTAGATTGCCTAAAATTATGCAAAATATGACAATTCTCAACAGGGTGGTCTAAACTACCACATGCAGGACATGCATAGATTTTAGGTTGCCTAAGAAAATTAGATGTGACAGATTCCTCATGTGATTGCATTTCTAAAGCTGCGATTCGAGCTTCTAATTGATCGATCAGTGATGATTGTGTGAGTGAGGCACTAGCAAAATGTTCATTTTCACGTTGTGGCGAATGATGCATGTATGAATAGTCATTAGGGTTCATGTATTGCGGCTCGGGACTTTGAAAATGTCCATAATAATTCCTATGACTATTGACATCATGGTCTATGGGAGGTGCATAACGTGAAGTTTGTCCACACGCAAGTTCTCTAAGGGATTTGTTGTATTCCCCAACTGTAGAAAAAGATCTATACATGATTGGGCTCAAAACTAACATGACAACAAATGCAACTAAGGGTGAAAATGCAACTAACAGTTGAAACTGAAATTTAACAGGACAATTAACAGTGCAAGAACAATTGAAATTAGGCTAACCCAAATTGGGTGGAAACTTGGCTAGTCCAAGAACAGTTTTTACATCTCACATCACTTCCCTTTTATAGCTTACAAAATATCCAAATTTTCAGAAACCCTAAATTGGAAACCCTAATTTTTAAATTGGAAATTAAACTCACTCTCTGATGCAAATAGCCTCGACCCATGCTTGTACTTCTCCTCCTCTGCTAATCCTTTACTCGAACGCTGCTCCAATTTCCTTCTTCTCTCCACTGTGAAACCCTAGCTATGTTTGTCTTCTTGGTAGCATCAAAAATTAATGCTAAGAACAAGACAGACACGACTAGGGAAGAGGTAGGTGATGGTGGTGGCGTCCTTGTGGTCGTGGTGGAGATGGAGACGGCGGAGCAGACATGGCAGGGTCTGCCATGGTCGGGGGAAGAGAAGAAATTTGGGGGAAATGAGTTTTGGGGAAGAAGAAGGTGGGTGTTTGTTTTGGGTCGATGGGTTTGATGCTTAGGGTGTTGAGCGGGTTCATCAAACTTTGATGTTTGGCGAGCTGAGATGTTGGATCATTGGATCTGAGTGGAATCGAACGGATAGATGGAAGGATGTGTGAATCGACCGTCGGATTCTGAGGTGCAACGAAGTTAACGGCACCAGATGGAGTTAGGTACTGTAGTGTAAGGCGGAATCATCGGGATTTGATGAACAGGCATAGGAACGACCGTTGGATTCAACTACCATCTAATCTGAAGGCTTGGAATTTCAGCGCTGTGGTGCTTGGCAGAGACTTCCGATTTTGATGATCTATGAAGGAGCGACCGTCGGATGCTCCTGAGAACTGATCTGATGGCTGAGAACGGAGGCGCTTTTGTGTGTAGAAAATGAGGTTGTGCGCACCATTCTTCGCGGCTTCCTTGCGTAATTTCTCCCGGCTTTTCACTACTTTTCTGCTCTTTTCGCTCCGCGACTCATCCGAACTTTATTTATTACCTAAAAATGCAAAATTAATTAATAAAAATATTTATTCTTGAAAACAATGAAAATACAGAATATGGGATAAAATGTAGAATTAATGCACAAAAGATGAGTTAAAATGCCAACAAAAAGGGATAAATATATACAATATTTGGCACTCATCAAATACCCCCAAACCTGAATTTTACTTGTCCTCAAGTAAAACAAAACTAAGGAAATCCTAACTATACCACTGTCGCTGGTCTCTCGAATGCATTTAGCGTATGCACTAAGCCTTTTAAACCACTAAGTGTCCCTAGTGGACGAGTTGAAGTCTCGTGAAGGTTTACCAGAGGTGTGCCTACAAAACCTAAGGACAAAATATAAGCTCAGATTCCATCAAACGTGACATGTGCAAAACAGTTTAGCTCACAGCAAAATGGAGATGTCAATCTAGCTATCGAAGGCACAATCCTAGCACTGATAACAAATAAGGACATGTGATAAGAGTGTAAAGTGTATCTACACATGTGTAAAGAAAGATCTGAAGTCATGACTACTAATCACCAAGAGATAGTTTCTCAGGCTAAGAACTGAGGTCGAAATCTAGCTAGCTGTCCGGACTTTACGAGAATTGTGAATGAGTTGGAGGTATTTCACAATTTCTCGCGTTGTACATCAATGGCATACACCCTCCTTGCTTATTACAACGAAACAACAAAAGATGACTATTTACATGACTCTTATTTACATTGACTATTCTCTTTTTATTTTTGGAACAAGAGATGATGGAATTGATAAATACTTGATTTTTTTGTATTTTTCTGATATTTTTTTTTCTGAATATATACATCGATTTTTTTTTTTTTTTTTTTTTTACAAGGAAACACTTTTGATACATAACAAAAAGAAACAAAAGATTACATGACACTTTGCAAGAGGTAGCCCTTTTTGATGCACCCAGTTAAATTCGATGGTTGTCTTTCTTAATGTAACCTCCATCTTCTATCCCAACCAACCAAAGAACAAGCTAGTCAAGTTTCGTTCAGTATTCTAAAGTGATTGGCAATCGTAACTTCCTATCCAACACCTTGAAGATCGAGGCCATACATGTATTGGTAGATCGTGCGCGTGCAAATTTCTTATCACTATGTGAATTGTGCTAGAATCAGGGTGCCTAAATATCTAGACTAAGACTCCTAATAATTACATATTTGCACAAGAGTCAACATTTCAAGGTAAATGAGCTCCATTTTTTATGATTTTTCATTTTTTAATTTTTTTGGAATTTTTCAATTTTTTCAAAAAGATGGAGTTTTGTTTTCAATTATGGCATATTATCGTGGTATCTACTCTATACCCCCAAACCTAAACTAAACATTGTCCTCAATGTTTCAAAATATGGAAAGAATTAAAATGCAACATATGGAAAGGGACATGCTGAGTAGAGTAAAAGGAGAGAGAATACCCGATTTCGGCGAAAGCAGAATTAAAACTCCGTTATCCAAGGCAAAACTCCAACATATTCGGAGTCACAATGGATGAGCACAAAATATATACAAAAGGAAATTTAACTAACACATTATCTACAAGAAAATTTGGTTTTTAATGGGATTGGACTTTTTGGGAAAAATTTGGTTTTGTCGGGAGACATTTGGTAACTTATTTTTTTTTTTTTTTTTTTAAAAAAAAAGAAAATAAAATTTGGTTTTTGAATGGGAGCAAGCCCACTATTGGTTTTGTGTTTGCTTTGGCTCAGCTGGTTTGAAAACGTTTGGTGAAACTGAGTCCAAAATCTCGGCCTAGAATTTGGGTACTCGGCCCACTAACGAGTTAACCTAGCGTGATCGGTTACAAGCTCAGCTGGGTTTAAAAACCCAGAATACAAAATACAAGTCCAAATTAAACAAGCTCACAAAAATTAAATACAAGCCCACAAATTAAACAAACAAGCTCACAAAAATTAATTACAAACCCAACAGAAAATAAAAAGCCCAAAAATTGGCTTTAATATTACAAGCCCACAATTAAAAATTGGAAGCCCACAATTCGGGTTCTCTTAAATGGGTTACCTTTTAAGCACAGCCCAGCTGCTCTGATATTGTTGCAAAAACCCAGTTGGGTTTTGGTTCTTTTCCTTGGTGGCGTCCCAGCAGAGGAAAAACAGGTTCAGAATCAGCAGGTCCAACAGCAAATGAAGTGAAGCAGATGCAGATGCAAATGCTATGCAATGAAATGCAAAAATAGCTAAGAAAAACACAGATAAAACACAACACCAATCCCCGGCAGCGGCGCCAAAAACTTGGTGGGCCCGGAGATGTGTATAAAATTGAGCGTAATGAAACGCGGGCCTACAGTAATACCGCAAGTGCACGGTCGTCAGTTGTAGCTCGTGCAAGTACGGGTCGATCCACAGAGATTGGGTGTGTTTCGGAAGTGTTTTAGCTAATTGGGTTCCTAGATTTGCTTTGGGTTTAGAAGCCTTTTGGCTTAAATGGGGTTTTGAGTGCTAATGGGTTTGAATGCCCTTTGAATGAATTGGGCTTAGTGGGTTTGTTAAAGATAAAATGAACTGAGCTTGGGCTCAGTTATCTTTGAAGTGCAAATGGGCTTTGAGCCTTTGATTGAGCTTTGGGTTAAGCCCACAGTTGATTTGAATTGGGCCTTCAACCTTAACCCAAACTGGGCTTGGAGCTTTAATGGAATGGGCCTTAGTATTGGTCTTACAGTTGGGCTCAAATTGTGTTCTGGGCTTTTGGGCTTCACTGAGTTTAACTTGGGCTCAAGAATGAAGTGAGCTTTGGGCTGTAAGAACTGTACTTTGGGCTTGAGTGCACAGCAGAGCAGATGCAAGCAGAAGCAGCTGGGCTAACAACAGTGCTGCAACAAAGAATGGCAGCAGGAGAGGAAAGTAGCAGTGCAGCACAAGCAGTGCACAGGGCCAAGATAAGAAGGCAGTACTGCAACAGCAGCTACAGCAGAAGAAGCTGCAGCAGCAACAGAAGTGGTGCAGCAGAATGGAGCTGCAGCAGGAGAAGAAGAAGCAGCTACACAAAACAAGCAGCAACAGCAAGACTGCACAAGCAGTTCAGCAGCTACAGCAACAGTGCAGCAGATGTGGCAGCAGGGGAAGCAGAAATGCAGTAGAAGAAAAAGGCAGCTGCAGCTTGACAGCAGCAGTTGCAGAAATGCAGCAGCAGCAAAAGTGAGCAGTGAAAATGCAAAACAGAAAATGCATGTAAACCAAACAAATGAAAGAAAACAATACTAACAGTTGAAGATGGATGGCAAACTAGGGCATTGATTCCACCTCTTAACCTAGACTAAGTTGGATATTCCAATTGCAACCAAAATGTCCTCCCAAGGTACTAGTTATCTGATTAAAGCATAACTAGTCTGAGGTTTGGACCATAAGCAATTCACATGGGTTGCTGCACTTTCAGTCACAGGGGGATCCTAACTACACTATATGCATGACATACAATGTGAGAGCAATGTGATGAGAGGCAAAAATTGTAATCTCCTACACAGTGGCTTTAAGGTTTCATCTTCACCCTAGTGGTGAATTAGAACATGCTAACAAACATCAAACAGATACACACAACAACATCATACACATCACAATAAAAAACATATGCAAATGGTTAACAGTGCAATGTAACAGGAGCAAGATAATAACAGTAACAATTGAAATTAAGCTAACCCAAATTGGGTGGAAACTTGGCTAGTCCAAGAACAGTTTTTACATCCCTAACACTTCCCTTTTATAGTTTACAAAAAATCCTAATTTTTCGAAACCCTAAATTGAAATTAGGGTTTTCTCAAATTCCCAAAATTACTCACTGATTTCGTTGTCCCCTCTGCCTTTTGTCGACAACCCATGCTCCCAATTGCTCTGCCACTCGTCTCCATCGTGTATGAAAGCCATCTGCTACTCGTACTCAAACCCTAGTTCTCTTAGATTTATCTCATAGGGTGAATGAGATAGAGGTGAGAGAAGTAGAGTGATGAGTGATGTTTATGGGGGAAGGGTAGAGGGGTTGTGTGGTTGGAGAGGCTCGAGATGGTGAAGTGGTACAGGAGTTCGAGAAGGAGAAATTGCAGGGGTCTGCAACTGTCGGGGGAAGAAGGGTTTTTGGGTGAAAACGAATGTTTGGCTCGACTGGTGTAGGTGATGGGATATTTGATGATACGGTGTTGAGCGGAATCATCTGAAGTTGATGCGCAGCGAGGGGATGATGATGGTTCGTCACAACTGGGCTGAATCGAACGACTACGATAGAACGTGCTCTGACTGACCGTTGGATTGTGTAGCACAACAAAACTGATGGATCCAGATGGAGTTAGGTGCTGTAGTATGTGTCGAGAGCAGCAAGTTTGATGTCCAACGAATACGAAACCGTAGGATGCGTAGATGATGGATCAGATCGGACGGATGAGAGCTGAGGCGGGCTTTTGGGCTTGGTCTTGGACTTAGGTTTAGAATTTGAGCTTGGGCCTTAATTTTTCTTAGCCCACTTCTTCTCTTAAGAGTAATTTCTTCCTCTTCAAGCCCACCTCTAGTTGATCCGGCTCTTGCGAACATCATTCTTCGATGCCTTTCTGCGGGGAGCCTTTGCCGTTTCTTTGCTCTTTTTGCTCCGTGAGTTAACCAGGCTTTATTTGGTACCTAAAAATGCAAAATTAATTAATAAAAGTAATTATTCTTGAAAACAACGAAAACACAGAATATGGGATAAAATGGAGCGTTAGTGCACAAAAGATGAGTTAAATGCCAACAAAAAGGGATAAATATATACAATATTTGGCACTCATCAGCTTCCCCAGCCCCGTGACGATGTATTTTTGATTTGGAGTGGCGGGGAAAATATATTAAATAGATGGAGAATATGTGCAGATTTTATTTATTTTTTCCATTTTAACTTGGTGTGCGCAGGGCTTCGCCCGCCCCGTGCAATGCATTTTTGATTTGGTGTGTGCAGGGCTTAACCCTGACCCTGTGGCAATGCATTTTTGATTTGGTGTGCATGGAGCTTCGCCTCTCCCCATGACGATATATTTTTGATTTGGTGTGGTGAGAAATACATTAAATGGGCGGAGAATATATGCATATTTTTTATTTATTTTTTCCTTTTAATCCGGAATGCGCATGGCTTCGTCCCGCCCCGTGGCAATGCATTTTTAATTTGGTGTGCGTGGGGCTTCATTCTCTCCGTGGCGATGTATTTTTTATTTGGTGTGGCGGGGAAAATATATTAAATAGGTGGATAATATGTGCGTATTTTATTTATATATTAATTTGAGAAAAAGAGCCATAATATAGTAGTAATACTCGATTTCCAAATTGAATTTGGACTTCCACAAAATTCCAAACACGATAAGTTAGGTTTTCCTTTTAAGTTTATAATTTTTAAACCAATCATACGTAGCCAAGTGTCCTCATCTAAATATTGTCATGTCATGAATTCCAAATTGAACTTGGTTTCCTATTTTTAATCTTTTTTTTAATATAAACCAATTGTATGTTGCCAAGTGTCCTCGTCAAAACAGTCGTTTCACAAAACTCAAAAAAGGCCTATTTCGACCAATAGGAAACGAGAATTTCCTTACCGTTTAACGTGGGATCTTTATTTGTCTAGACTTTTAAGTCTTTAGATAAGAAAACGAATGCCCAAGTACTTGCTATCCAAATTATAAGAGTAACTTTAATCATAAGATGGTGAGATCTTATTGCTAAAAACGTATTGTAAATTCCCGAAGTTACTGAGTTCGTTTAGGTTGCCACCCAGACTAATTGTTGTTGAGACGATGGCTATTATATATAGCACTGGGACGGGCTTGTGTGGATAAGCAAAAAAAAATGTAATGCTAATCTCGTGTTCTAAGATATTTCAAAAAAAAAAGAAGTATCTCGAGTTCTGAGAGTGTTCTAAAAAGTTTTTGTGGGATGTCAAAGCTATAACATTGACATACTATACCAGTTGTATTAAGATGTAAAATACATCTATTATCTTGATTCATGCACTGAATTCGGCAGAAAGAAAAATAACATGAAGCTTCATAAAAAATAAAAATAAATAAGTATTACCTCTGTTGGTTGAGAAGCTCTAGCGGTTGTAGTTCCTATTCAGGAGATGAAGAAAAGTGTACATGATAATTCAACGGTGGAAAAAGTTTACGTTTAGGGCTAGGAGGATTATCTCTAAATACATTGTTAAATTTCCTTTTTTAGCTAGATTTAGTTTCCTAATATAGTCACGTTTTTTGAATTCCAAATTCTTTTTCAAATTCCAAGTTCCTTTTCACGGTTTCAATTCCAAATTAAATTTGATTTCTTTTTCTTTTCCCAATTTTTTTAAACAAACTATACATTGCCAAGTGTTCTCACCAAATCGCTCATTTCACAAAACTCGAAAAAAGCTTGTTTCGACGAATAGGAAGCGAGGATTTCCTCATCATTCAACATGAGAGTTTTATTTGTCTAGGCCTTTAAGTCTTTAGATTAGAAGGGACTCTATCACCGGCCATGTTCCAGGTTTGTCAAACCAATTACATAGATCAATTTGAACAACCATTGACTAATCAATTACTATGAAGGATTCGATTTTTTTGATAGCGAGTATCAAAATGTTTGGTGATTAATACATATGGGATAATTACGAGGGACTCTATTTTTCTAGTTTTCTAGCATCAAATGAAATGTTTGGTGACTAATGCATATAGGACAATTATGAACGACTCAGTTTTTCTAGTTTTCTAACATTAATTACCAAAATGTTTGGTGACAATTATGAGCGACTTGTTTTTTTTGAGCAAAAAAAAAACGGTTTGGTGACTGATGCATAATACTCGGTTTTTCTAGTTTTCTAACATCAAATACCAATATGTTTGGTAACTAATGCACATGAGACAATTATGAGCGACTCGGCTTTTCTAACAGTGAGTGCCAAAATATTTGGCGACTAATGCATATAGGACAACTATGATCAACTCAGTTTTTTTTGGTTTCTAACATCATGTACCAAAATAATTATTTAGAAAGACTTTTTTCATCTTTTTTCTATTTCCTATCGACGTCAAGAGAAGCATCAAAATAAAGACAGACATCAAGTATACATATAATGTCTATGTCTATGTGCCGAATGTTTTTTTGGTTTCTAACATCATGTACCAAAATAATTATTTAGAAAGACTTTTTTCATCTTTTTTTTTATTTCCTATCGACGTCAAGGGAAGCATCAAAGTAAAGACAGACATCAAGTATACATATAATGTCTATGTCTATCTGCCGAATGTTTTTTTTGTTTCTAACATCATGTACCAAAATACTTATTTAGAAAGACTTTTTTCATCTTTTTTTTTTATTTTCTATCGACGTCAAGGGAAGCATCAAAGTAAAGACAGACATCAAGTATACATGTAATGTCTGTGTCTATCTGCCGAATGTTTTTTTGGTTTCTAACATCATGTACCAAAATAATTATTTAGAAAGACTTTTTTCATCTTTTTTTTTATTTCCTATCGACGTCAAGGGAAGCATCAAAGTAAAGACAGACATCAAGTATACATATAATGTTTATGTCTATCTGCCGAATGTTTTTTTGGCTTCTAACATCATGTACCAAAATAATTATTTAGAAAGACTTTTTTCATTTTTTTTTTATTTCCTATCGACGTCAAGGAAAGCATCAAAGTAAAGACAGACATCAAGTATACATATAATATCTATGTCTATCTGTCGACATTACGGCATACCTAGGTAATCAAGTGACGATGTTTTTATTACATATATTAGAAGGGACTCTATCACCGCCATGTTCGATGCTTTGTCAAACCAATTATATAGATCAATTTGAACAACCATGGGCTAATCCATCAATTATAGAATTAAATTTATTTAAATAGTCTCGTCTTTATGTGTCGATGACCCGATCCATAATGGTTTATTTTTTTTATTTTTAATAGAAAAGGATACATTAAGAACTTAAACTCCAAACTACATTTTATATAAGAGGAGTATTTCATGAGATCTCCAAACTCTTGAACGGAGACTCGATCCGCTGACCTCTTATTTGGGAATTTAATGGTTTACTTAGTTGCAATCACTTATATTATATGCGTGTAGTCATGTAGATGTCACCATTAAAATGATTGTGTACAGAAGAATAAATAACTTGGAACCAGCCTGGATTTGGATCTAGCTAAAGACCATTTAGCCGATTGATTCTCTCTTTCCCTATATATATATGTTCTTGTTAAGATTAAATATGAGTGCAGCATCGAAATTTTATTTTTATCCTTCTCATTAACAAACTTTAAAACTTTCTCTCTCCTCAAAGTAACTATGGTGTGGTCAATGGAACCAGAGTTGTTCATCGGCTATTCAAGCCGGGGTGAGTTTAGTTTATGGAGGCTTAACAAAACATTCAGTAGTCCTGTTGTGTCATCTGATTTTGATAGCATCACTGACTATCGCTCTTTGGTCGAGAACTCTTTCCAATGGCAGGAGAGCGATTATATCGCTCTTAAAGCTTTCCTTCACAGAAATGACTTGTTAGTCAACTGTCAAGGTTTGGCGCTAACAAGAACTTACCCTCGATATTGTTTGGATAAAGCAGTTTTTTTCTGGTCACACGAGGTAGTAAACCTGCCCAACTATGGTCTGCCTCTTCCGTTGGTTCCATTCCGATATGTTCAATTTATGGAATCCGTGAAGTTTGCACAAGTGGAACCCAGTCCTACTGAAAAGAATTTAGATTCAGATTTAAAAGCCTGTACTATTGAACGGGATCTAGCAAAGGCTGAGATACAAGATCTAGCTTCAAAGTTAGATGTGTGTACAGATAAGCTGCATCGAGAGATGGCTGAGAAACAAGAGCTGGCTTCAGAATTGGATACGTGTAAGATTGAACTGAACGAAGTGAAGGCTGATAAACAAGAGCTGGCTTCAAAATTAGAAGCGTGTACGGCTGAACTAAATAGAGAGATGGCAGAGAAAAAAGTTCTGGAGAAAAAATTTGTCGACATGCAAGAAAAGAAGAGTAATCTTGAAGACGATTTGAAGAGAGAAAAAGATGAGAGGAAGGGCATATTTGACTTGGTTGCCAGTTTATCAGCTGACTTAGCTAGCCTTAGAGCAGCAAATTGACCAAGTACGGGATGCCGGTCCTCGCCAACAAGATGTCTCATTCTGTCTCCGAACGTCCGGTGGTCGAAGCCATGAGACAATTCTACAATATCATCATCAAATGTCGCTAAATAAAGTCTTTTGGGGCTTATATTACTTCTTGTTTATTATCTTTGGATTCTGTGCTTGCTGTTTTTCTAATATGAATGTTGTTTGTTGTGGTCAGATGTAGGCCGGAAGGCTCTGAATTAAAAGTTTGAATATGTTCGCTTCTCAATTTCGAGTTATCAATAATATTTTATGATATATTTATACTAATACTACTAGGGAACTCATATCCTAAGCTGACATGCTTATTAGGGAACTCATATCCAAAGCTGACATGCTTCAAAAAAAAAAAAAAAAAATCCTGAGCTGAATTTCGAAGCCTCTGACAACAAGTTCACATTTGAATGCAATAAATTTGTGGCCAAATCCGGTCCGGCCCTTCCCCTAATTCGAAGCACACATTCCTACTTTGTTTTTTTTTCATGATCACTGCATGTCCACGGATCGTTAACCAAAAAAAATTACAGACTTACATTACAAGCAATTAGCCAAAAAGGTTAAAAAACAAAAACAAAAAAAATTAACCGCTTTTTCCTTATTTTTTTTTAATTAAAAGACCATTACATTAACTAGAAAATATAATTTATAAAAATAAAAACTACTGGAAAACTCCTATAAATTAATGTGTGATATACCAATTATCATGATAAAATAATAAATTTTGCCGGTTTTGAAGGAGGGACGACGTGTGCTAAATTAATAATTCGCTATTAAAAAAATTCCAACTCTCTATAGGTTCCTTCCGGTATATAATGAATAAAAATCTCTAAATTTTGTTTTACATTTATATTAATTGGTAAGGAATGATTCAATTATGACTTAGTATTTTTTTGAAATTGTTGTCGCTTGATGATGCAATAAAAAACTATGCAGCATCAGCACATCTCGATAGCTAGCTTATTTATGTGATGGTAGCTTTATAGATACAATTTCATCTTCGACTTTCACATCGTCATTTTTCTCGTTTTCCATGATACTCTCAATTATTTCCTCTTTAGTTAAAAATCCGAAACAGGATTCTCTTGAATGTAGTTCAGAAGGTATTTAACGTTCATTTTGTTGCGATAATTTAATCCTTTGGTTAAATTTTTTCAGTTCTGTATTGCCTTCATTATCTAACATTTCACTTGAGTTCTCCAACGCGGTGTCATCCATTGATCGAACATCTGTTTTCTAAGCCGAAACGGCAAGGTTCACTGCGTCTAAAATATTAATATTCTTGGGATTTGATTCTCCTGCTTCATAACCCTCTAAAAAATTACGATAGAATCAATGATGATAATACATCTTGAAAGCTCCTATAAGCCATACGTCACCGAGGTTGAATCTTCGATGCACACCAACTCTCAAATGTGGCCGGCTCAAATGTACATCGATAGCATAGAAAGCGCATCCTATTGTTGGTTTTATTAGTGCCCGTCTACATAGAATTTACGCCTAAGAGAAGCCAATTACACATCCCGATTCCTTAAACAGACTCTACCAGCAGCGAAATGGAGTCGGTCTAAATGTAATCCCACTACTTTGTAACTACAAATTTCAATGGCAAATCAGACATCAATGACTGGTTAAACATATTCTACAAGCAATCACATTCACTTGGCCTAAAATAACCCCACTATTTAGTAACTATCAATATAAGGTGTTTAGCGATCTTCTAACTTATTAAGTTACTTTCCAAGTCTCACATTTGGTCGTTTAAAAAACAGCTGACTGCGTAACTAGAGATTGAGTGGTTGGCTCTTTATCCAACTGATTGAAAATATCTTTCAACCTCGCATACGCAGTCGGTCATAATCTAAGGAACCACATAATCACTGTTTATTTTTGAAGTACCAAGTTCATTTCACATCTAGTTTTTCTTACAAACTTGTAATGTGCCAAAGTTTTGGCGATTGCAGTGTTCGACAAATATTATCGCATGATGGCCTTGTGTACACATATATCTCACTATCAGACACGTGTATATAAAGAGGCACGTGGAAAGCATGCAGGCCAAAAACATCGAAACATGATGGGTCACGAAACACCAAATAAACCCCGAGGAGTTACTTTATCTCATCCCCAAAAGAGAAGCCAAGATCAACGGTGGAGAGAAAGTTAGCTGACACGGACTGACAGGGGCAGAAGACACTTGTCTGACACGAGCAGACCCCTCAACTACCCACATTAAACACTCCGAGCAGTGTACGTGTCGACCAACCTGTGGAACGAGCGAGGATGCCTCTGCGGGATCAAGGGGGAAACGCAGACCTCCGCGCGATGGACGCAAGGACACAAGAAGATAAGGTTCCAACGGTCTTCAGAGATGGGACCCACGTTCTAACCTTATAAATACCCAATCTCCACCAAGAGGAAAGGGAGGGGGAGAAGACATCAGGAAGGGAAGGAAAGAGAGAGAGAGAGAGAAATAGCAAAGGTAGGTTAATCCCTGAGAGGAGAGAAACATGTAAACCCCAAAAATCATTCAACTGTTCGTGTAACCGTGAAGAACATAGTAGAACAACAAATCCCGTGGATGTAGGCCTTAGTGCTGAACAACGTAAACCTTGGTTTTATTTACATTTCAGCACTTTACATTCATTTAGCTCCACACGTGTTTGCTTATGTGTTTTGTTTTCCTTAATACTTATACCCCATGCACAAACGCCACGCCTGGAGTGGTTGGAGGAGACCATGATAAACCCGAAGGTTTTGAGCCAATGAATCAACACCCGGGTACCATCATCATAGTCTCCTTAGATGTTAAAGATTGATTGTGAGCGTTCGGACACACACGTGGTTCGTGTGCTCACAATTTGGCGCTAGAAACAGGGACTTCGTCCCGGTAAAAGATTTATCTTGTCCTGTGATTTCATTTTAATTTGGCATATGATTGCTCTGATTTTATCAGCTCGGACCGTATAGATCATTCGTCAACTGTATTATGTTCAAAAACCCACCTTTGTTCTTCGATAAGAGTTATTGTTCTAAGCGGGTTATTGTTCTAATCCATCGGATTTACAATTTTCATAGTTTTTATACTAAGGATCGCTTTTAATAAAACTCTAACCCGTAGTTTATAGCCTGCGGGTATTAATTCCCTCTTGAAAAATTGTATTTCGCCAACTAACCCGCTTCACGCGGATATTCCCGTTTCTGTTGTTTGAAATAACTTATGCAGAGAGAACGTGTTGTGAGTAAAGAAGGCAAGTTTACGCGAGATTTCAGTATCAACAAAAGGGCACGTGATGGAAAAGACGCAGGAAGCAGGAAAATCCAAAGCTTTGTCAAAAGAAACGCCCAGGACAACCCCGATCATCACCCGAAGCAAGCAGAAAGGAGATAAAGCTAAAGTGACCAATCGAAGGCAAGATACTGCAGAAATCACTTCACCCATGAACGCTAATTCAGTTGCAGCGGCGGCTCTCAGAGCAGCAACGATAAAATACGGGGAGGCTGCGGTAGTTCCGAAGGCTGCGGAGGCTAGCAATACCTTCGCCATGAGTCAACTTATTCAACCAAGAGAAAGGGTGGATGAATCCCGAACATTCCAACCCGCGCACCTGCTAACCTTTGGAATGCCGCTAACAAATAATCAGAATCAAACCATACCGGCTGCTCTGGCACCGCAGAGGGGCGCTCACTCCAATTTGGAAACACCAGCAACCGAAGCTGAGCCCCTGCCACCTTTAGTACAGACCATGGAGGAGGGTGGTACCACGGCTGTAGCGGCACGCGCTGGGACTCCCAATCAGGGGTCCAACCAATCACACCGACTAATGGCTGAGCTTGAGGAACTGAGGAAGAACCAGCAGGTTTACGCAGAAGCTGTAGCTCTGTTGGCCAGAGAAAATCAAGATTTAAAGGAGCGGATTGCTTTAAGCATGAAGACCAGCCAACAACTTGATGAAGCAAGCTCCAAAGAACCAGAGCCAAACCAAGACTGTAGAGTCGTCCTAGCGGCTAATGAAGACGTGACAAGGAGACGTAGCGTATCCGACCCGGATTATGACGATGGAGAGTCAGACGGTGATGAGCGGAAGAATTTAGAGCACCAACGCGCAATGGAGGAACTACGAGATGAGATGATGGCAGAGATCAGGCAATTAAAAAATAAACAAGGTGGGGGAAGGTTAGAGGAGGTCATGAGAGAAGCTAACTCCACGCCCCTAACGCATCGCTTGGCCAACACTCCTATTCCACTGAAATGCCCTGTCCCGACGTTCGAATGCTATGATGGATCCAGCGACCCTGCTGCACATATTCGGTACTACAACCGTGTCTTAGCTAGATGGGGTCAGAACGACGCCGTACTCTGTAGATACTTCCTGTCAAGCTTGAAGGGATCGGCGTTATCATGGTTTGATAATCTGCCACCAAACTCCATCCACTCGTATGACCAACTCGCAGAGAAATTCTTAAGAACATACATGTACAACAAGACTGTAAACACCGGGATGGATAAGCTCTTTTCACTAGCAATTGGCTACAAGGAAACCACGAGGGAATACACAAACAGATGGCATAAGATCTGTCAAGCCATAGGGAGCGTGGACCCAGTGGTAAGCATCAACTGCTGTAAATGGGGCTTAGACCGAATGAGTCCCCTATTTGTTGAAATTCACGGGAGCGTGCCCAAGACAGAAGGAGATCTCCGAATAATTATCGAGAAGCACGCTCGACTTGAAGAAATTCAACGGGAAAACCCGAGGGCATATCCGCAGAGGTCTCACCGCACCAATTCAGCGGAACAAACCAATGGGGCCAAAAGGGGTTGCTCAGATGAGAGACCTCACGAAGATAGGAAGGAACGGAGGGATGAACGAAGTACAGGCGACCGAAAATTCGAAGATCAAGTTTACACGAAACTCAACGCTAGCTATGCTCGTATCCTACGAGAAATCAAAGGGAGGGAAAACTTAGAGTGGCCATGGTCTAAGGGAAAGCAGCCCCTGAGATCCGAGAAGTCTAAAGATTACTGTGAGTATCACTGTTTCAACGGACACCAGACCGAAAAATGCAAGAACCTTAAAATAATGATCCAGAAATTAATTGATGCGGGAGAGCTCAAACATTACATATGAAAGGAGGTTACCGAGGACAGATCCAAACGAACCAAACCAGTCCAACTTCCGGAAGAAAACCGAACAATCAACACCATCTCGTGTTCCGAAGCCACAGGACCCTCACTCACAGCGCAGATTGGAAAAAGGTTACGGAAGCAATTCGAAGACCGCTGCGAGTTATATAAGGTCGATGGGATAGCAGTGGACGAACACGAAGAATGGATGGAATCTCCTGTCATCTTCGATGCCGAGGATATCGAAGAAGATATGGAAGACCATAATGATCCCTTGGTCCTAACATTACCAGTAGCTGGATGTAACCTCAAAAAGATCATCATAGACGGGGGAAGCTCTGTAAATGTCCTATTCTATGATGCATTCAAACGGATGAAGCTCCAGGATGAACAGTTGATGACCTCTTATCACACCATCTACGGATTCAATGGAGAAGCCACGAAGCCCTTGGGAGACATCGTGTTACAGGTCAACGCAGGGCCCATGAAACTGGATACCCGATTCAGTGTGGTGGACACCCCTTCCCCCTACAACGCCATTATTGGACGACAATGGGTACACAAGCTCAAAGGATTTGCGGCAACATACCACCAATACCTCAGATTTCCAACACCTGAGGGAATAATGGAGATCAAGGGAGATCGAATCGCTACGCGAGAATGCCAGGCCACTCAGGATCATATCAACAATGAGCAAGAAGAGCAGCGAAAAATCCGAAGAGTAAGAAATCAATAAACCGCGAAAGAAAAAGCCGTAGACCTATTCCTTAAGGAAACTACAGGAAAAGGCTTGACGAAAGATCGTAATGACCAAGGCTCGGAAACAAGTACCTCAACAACCAGCGAAGAGCAGAAACACGCTAAATAGCAATTAAAGAGCGCCCCAGTTCTCGGAAACCCGAAGCCTGTGTTCACGCCAGTAGAACCCATAAAGGAAATCAACATAGGAATGGAAGAAGACCCGAAGATGGTCAAAATTGGGACCATCATGAACGAAGGAAGAGAACATTCCTTAACCAAATTACTTAAGGAATATGCGGATGTGTTCGCCTGGAAGTTAGGAGATATGCCGGGGATTGACCCAAAAGTAATCCAACATGAACTACGCATCAAACCGGGCACTCCCCCGTTCAGGCAGAAAATACGAAAAGTGGCTCCAGAATATCATAAGGCGGTAGAAACAGAACTTCGGAAGCTACTAGATGCAGGATTTATCAAGGAATTCAAATACCCTACCTGGATCTCCAACATGGTCATTGTTCCTAAGAAAAATGGAGGGGTTAGAATATGCATCGGCTTTACTAATCTCAACAAGGCATGTCCAAAGGACAGCTATCCCCTGCCGAGCATAGATCAACTGGTTGAAGCAGTTGAAGGGTACGAAGAGATGTCATTCATGGACGGATATTCTGGTTACAGCCACACACAGCGTTCTATACCCCACATGGCCTTTATTGCTATACCAGAATGCCTTTCGGGCTCCGAAACGCAGGGGCAACATACCAAAGGATGGTCGATGCTATCTTCAAGCCATGGATTGGAGGAACCCTAGAAGTCTACGTGGACGACATGCTTGTCAAAAGCAAGCTGCGTAAAAATCACCACCAGGACCTGAGGAATATCTTCGAAGCAATGAGACAGCATCACATGAAAGTGAATCCGGAGAAATGTACTTTCGGTGTCACCTCGGGGAAGTTCCTCGGGTATCTAGTGACGAAAAGGGGCATCGAGGTAGACCCTGCTAAGATTCAAGCCATAGTAGAGATGCCGTCACCAAAGAATCTGAAGGAAGTGCAGAAGCTCAATGGGTCCATAGCAGCGTTGGGCAGATTTATTGCACGGTCCTCGGACAAATGCAAACATTTCTTCAATATTCTTAAAAAAGGGAGCAGGTTCGAATGGACTGCTGAATGCGAGGAAGCATTCCAAAAAATCAAAGAACATCTAGCTTCAATCCCAATCCTGCAAAAACCAGACCCTGATGAAGTTGTGGCACTGTACATAGCAGCAATAGAGGACGCAGTCAGCGCGGTATTAGTCAAGACCAATACAAAGGTAGAACAGCCTATCTACTACGTCAGCAAGACACTCAATTCCGCGGAAAGAAATTATACTAAGATTGAACAACTCATCCTCGCACTGGTATGGGCTACCCAAAAACTGAGAAGCTACTTCCTAACTCACCTCGTCAGGGTACCATGCAAAGCACCATTGGAAGCAGTCCTCAAAAGCACGGGAAAAGTGGGCCGAATAGCCAAATGGAATACCCATCTGGACCAATTCAACATCATTCATGAAATTCAACATTCTCAGAAGTCCCAAGTGCTGGCAGATTTCTTAGCAGACCTCCCCCTAGACAACGACGAAGAGATTAAGGGAATACCAGAAGCCGAGGAAGAAATCAAGGATCCAATGGATATCCTCGAACCTGCGAGTCATAGACAATGGGAAGTCTTTGTCGACGGATCTAAAAATAAGGAAGGAGCAGGAATAGGTATTGTCATTATCACCCCAACTGGAGAAAGGATTATACATGCACTTAGATTGGAATTCAAAGAGCATACCAATAACATTGTTGAATAATAGAGATGGGGGTAACCGATGTAAGGCTGACAAGTGATTCGCATCTTGTCATACGGAAAATTGGGCTCGAGTATAATGTGTACGATGACACTCTTTCAGCTTACATGGCCTTGGTCCAAACATTGGCATCACAAATCCCGAACATTAAGTTCCGGCACTTATGCAGAAGGGACCTCAGGCACGCGGATGCCCTGGCATATATATCATATATGCTGAGGGATAAAAATGCCGAAGCTATTAAAATAGCAAGGGTATACGAGCCTTCGATTGCATCTCAATTCTCCTTCGCTACCAATCAAGATGTGATGGAAGAAAATATCTAAGACCAGGTAGGAGAATACATCCATAATGACTTTGATGAAGAAGACATCCTGTCAAGAGCAAATCAAGACGAAGACTTCAGCAACGAAGATGACTGGAGGGTGACAATACAAGCCTTTCTCGAAAAAGGAAGCTTACCTGCGGATCGGAAACTAGCTAGGAAGATACTCTCCAAAGTGGGAAGATATGATCTTCGGGAGGGGGTCCTGTATAGAAAATCCTTCCTTGGACCATTACTACGCTGCTTGTCCCGGAAAGAGGGGCATCGAATTCTAAATGATATCCACTATGGTGACGCGGGGAATCATAGCGACATGAGATCACTGGCTGACAAGGCAAAAACGCAAGGATATTACTGGCCGACCATGATACAAGATGCTGCGAGGATGTCCCGACGATGTGAGGAATGTCAGCGCTTCGCGAAAAAAATCCACGCGCCGGCAACAATGTTAAACTCTGTCGATAGCCCGTGGCCATTTGCAAAATGGGGCGTAGACATCGTCGGTCCTTTCATCGAAGGATCAGGGAAGAGACGATTTTTGATAGTAGCCACGGACTACTTCAGTAAATGGGTGGAGGCTAAGGCCTTGGCCAGGATCAGAGACGCGGATGTGTTCACTTTCATATTCCAGAACATCATTTGCAGATTTGGTATACCTGCGGAAATTGTATCTGATAACGGTAAGCAATTACAGGGAAAAAATGTAGACATGCTCTTCGACACCTTCAAAATAAGAAAGAACAAGTCCACCCCCTTATACCCTCAAAGCAACGGACAAGCGGAAGCTACCAACAAGACCCTCGCCCTTATACTCAAAAAACAATTAGACGAGCATAAGGGAAGATGGTGTGAACAACTGCACAATGTCTTATGGGCATACAGGACAACACGAAGATCCGCTACCGAGGAATCCCCGTTTCTTCTAACTTATGGAGCTGAAGCAGTCATACCTACGGAAATCCTCATGCCAACCACGAAGACCGAAGCTTGGGAGAAAAACCTCACAACAGATATGATGTTAGAAAGGTTGGACGACTTGGAAGGAAGAAGGGAAGTAGCATTGCAAAAGATGGAAAATTATCAACGAAGACTAGCAAGGGAGTACAACAAAAAGGTAAAGCTACGGAATTTTGTAGAGGGACAGTATGTGTTGAGAACAATCCCACGGTATCAGCAAGAAAAGAAATGGGGAAAGTTAGCACCTACATGGGGAGGACCTTTTATGATCCACGACATTGCGGGTAACGGTTCCTACTACCTTCGTAATCTAAAAGGCGAGGTCCTCCGGCATCCTTGGAATGCTAAATGGCTCAAACCATACTTCCCATAGAAGCAACGCAGATTTGAATCTGCTTGGAGTGTACCAGAAGAAGAAGGGAGCCTGACCGCTCCACATGTTTCTATCTCTGGAAGAGGGATTGCAGACCTCAACTTATCAATCAAACAAGCTTTCAAATTATCAAGTCAGTGGAATCTACCTACAATATTGGGGAAAGTAGTTAATCTACAATCTCTCAGGGATCCCCCATCAGTGTCCATAAGTGTAAGACCAGGGGGAAGGCACCCAGCAGAAAGAGATACCCAACCAATCTTAAGGCAACGGGTTGACGGAATGGGTGCGTAAATATTTTAATCCCATATCCTAGAACGTTTCCCCGGCCCCCACCGTCTGGGAATCCTCTGGCCCAGGATTCGCCAGCGGGGTGACAGGTCTCAAGACGATCACGAAGGTACCTTCCTTCAGGATCGCACTCAAAAACACTTAAAAACTTTTGTTTTGATTTTTCACGAATACTTAAAATAAAAACAAAACGACATTGTAGGTATATCAAGAGAGGATTCATTTCATAAAGGGTGATTACAAGAAGTGAAAAGCCAAACCCAAGGATACACAATCAAAAAATATTCCTTTTACAGGATCATCAGCAAAAAATATCCTTGTTACATGATTACAAAAAGTATAATGATGCCGCGGATCGTACAAAACGCTGCGATCTCTATCTAAGTGGCGGCCCCATCGGCAGGATTATTCCGAAGACTTGATGGGACGCTCCCACCAGAAGAAGGTCCCGAGGAGCTTGGCAAGGCAGAAGGAACGGGACGACGAGGATAGTTCTTCACGAGACCATGTTCATTCCTTAGGCCAAGTTCTATCCTCTCCAGCATCTTGTTCGTCTCCTCAGCCAATTGACAACGAGCCCTGTGTTTAATAACTGTTGTCCGCAGTTGGGCTTGGGATAATAATGAAGATAGCCGATTCACCTCTCCAGAAGCAGCACCAACGGCCTCCTCGCGGGTTGCTGCTAAATTCTTGAAGTGATTGGTCTGTTCTTCCTGCTGCGCTAAGGACGATTGAGCCTTTTCAAGTTTTTCATTTGTGACGCGAAGGCGTCCCTCGAGCTCTGAAAAAGACAACACCACGGAGTTAGCGTAGAAAAAAGACAAGGTCACACTCGATGAAATGGGATTATACCTTCGACACAAGCCGAAGCCTCTTCATACTCATTAACAACCGCATCTCGCGCTTCATCAAGATGATCATATTCCGCGGATAATTTCTTATAGTCTAGTTGAAGGTTGGTGAGAGTAAATTGACAGGCATCTAATTCTACCTGCTTCATCGAGTCCACATGACGAAGGTGGTCGACCTCTTTATTTATCTCTGAGACCCCTTTGCTGAGTCTGTACATGCACACTTCGAGATTCCTCTCAGACTCAGCATGACGAGCTACGTCGGAACGAGACGCGGAAAGAGCATTACTGAGAGCGTAGACTTCAGCACAAGCGTCATCTCTTTCTCTGACAAGACAGAGCATATTATCTGGCCCAGGATTCGTCAGCGGGGTGACAGGTCTCAAGACGATCACGAAGGTACCTTCCTTCGGGATCGCACTCAAAAACACTTAAAAACTTTTGTTTTGATTTTTCACGAATACTTAAAATAAAAACAAAACGACATTGTAGGTATATCAAGAGAGGATTCATTTCATAAAGGGTGATTACAAGAAGTGAAAAGCCAAAGCCAAGGATACACAATCAAAAAATATTCCTTTTACAGGATCATCAGCAAAAAATATCCTTGTTACATGATTACAAAAAGTATAATGATGCCGCGGATCCTACAAAACGCTGCGATCTCTATCTAAGTGGCGGCCCCATCGGCAGGATTATTCCGAAGACTTGATGGGACGCTCCCACCAGAAGAAGGGCCCGAGGAGCTTGGCAAGGCAGAAGGAACGGGATGACGAGGATAGTTCTTCACGAGACCATGTTCATTCCTTAGGCAAAGTTATATCCTCTCCTGCATCTTGTTCGTCTCCTCATCCAATTGACAATGAGCCCTGTGTTTAATAACTGTTGTCCGCTGTTGGGCTTGGGATAATAACGAAGATAGCCGATTCACCTCTCCAGAAGCAGCACCAACGGCCTCCTCGCGGGTTGCTGCTAAATTCTTGAAGTGATTGGTCTGTTCTTCCTGCTGCGCTAAGGACGATTGAGCCTTTTCAAGTTTTTCATTTGTGACGCGAAGGCGTCCCTCGAGCTCTGAAAAAGACAACACCACGGAGTTAGCGTAGAAAAAAGACAAGGTCACACTCGATGAAATGGGATTATACCTTCGACACAAGCCGAAGCCTCTTCATACTCATTAACAACCGCATCTCGCGCTTCATCAAGATGATCATATTCCGCGGATAATTTCTTATAGTCTAGTTGAAGGTTGGTGAGAGTAAATTGACAGGCATCTAATTCTACCTGCTTCATCGAGTCCACATGACGAAGGTGGTCGACCTCTTTATTTATCTCTGAGACCCCTTTGCTGAGTCTGTACATGCACACTTCGAGATTCCTCTCAGACTCAGCATGACGAGCTACGTCGGAACGAGACGCGGAAAGAGCATTACTGAGAGCGTAGACTTCAGCACGAGCGTCATCTCGTTCTCTGACAAGACAGAGCATATTATCCTGGACCCCTGAAAGAGGAATGGATCGAGCCGTCTGTAATTCTTCTTCCAACCGCTGAATCCTAGATTCCAACAAGGAAGTGCGCTCACGGGCTTCTCGCAGACTATCACGGGTCCACAGCAGTGTGCCATTAAATAAAGCACGATCATGGTTGTACAGATTTTGCATGTCGACCATCTGAACATGCCGCGCGCGCCATACCTCAGCCCGAGCATCCCATTTCTTAGCTTCACTCTTAATTTTCTCAACCAAATCTCTAATACGAGATTTTTGCCGAACTCTTTCGTTTCGAAGCCATATCAGCTCGGGGACGCCACCCACTGGAGATAGGGTGGGGAGACTCAGACAGAACAACTAAGAGATAAAAGAATGACGACATACGGCGAGGGAAAAGAACCAAACCTGTAAAAGCGGAAACTTGGCTACGAGTTTGCTCTAACTCCGCGCGCACTGCAACAAGTTCTGACCGAAGATCAGCCTCTGCTTCACCCAGCTTTTCTTTTTCCTTAAGGCTTTTCTTCAGCTCTTCAATTTCCACCTCAGCCGCAGATAATTCCTTTTCTCGATGACGAAGCTTAGCCTCGAGATTTAGAGATTTCGCTTTGAAGAACTAATACAGCACGTGGTTACAATGCTCGCTCCTCATCATCTACACATCAAGATAACAACATTATTTCACCGAAGCGTCTGATCGTCACGTAGAAGTGTGTACGAAAATTTACCTCAAGCACACGCTGCTGCGGAAAGCCATATTGATACCCGTCGGCGATGGCCATCATATCGGCAACGGAAGTAGGAGGCTCCGGCACGAGGGTAGCTTCGGGAACAGTCAACCTTTTTCCCCAGGCTTCAGACACCTGCGCCTTTGAAGACATCTCCATCATGAGACGGGTATACGCGGTGGATTCCTTTTCCCCAGCGACCACAGGAGCGGGATGAGAGACAAACAGAAGATTATTTTCCTTAAACCAATCCATGATGGCGTTCTCACCCTCAGATGTCGGCGACTGGGGAAGACTATCGGCGGGCGCGTCAACGACAGATTTTCCCTTCTCTGACTCGACCCCCTCAGCATGCTCCTCCGCGCCTACATGCACAGCAGGCTCCTCCGCACCAACATCTTCTACAGTAGCATCCCCATTACCATCACCACCAAGAACATCCCAATCATCATTGGGGGAAAGTAAAGAGAAGTCCTCGGGAAAATCGAGGGCTTCGTCAAAAAACTCCCCCGTGGAATACATCCGATCAAAAGAAAATTCTTGAGAAGTGGGAAGGGTATCCGCGACATCACCAGCAGGGACGGAAACATCCCCAATGACAACGTCATCAGCCATCACAACTTTGTTCCTTCCTTCATCACCAGCGTGACCAGCGAAGACCTCTTCTCCGACATTGATAGGGGAAGTACCAGTACGTTCCTCCCCATCTGTAATCTCGTCCTCAGCAAACTCTTCGTTCACTGGACTAGTAACTTCTTCTTGGGCCTCAACCTCGCCCATCACCGTAGTAGAAGACTGCTTCGGCCTAATCTTTTTCTTCTTCAATACCTGAAACCAACACCACAAAAAGAATTATTTTTCCCGTCTGATGGAAGTTATAAAAAAGAAGCGCAGCTAGAATCTTCATACCTGAGCAGCTGAGATATTCTTCGGTGGGAGTATAGCACCGGAACCATCCTCCTCGTCTCCCTCTATGACGTCCAGGGCATAAGGAAAATTCATTCCCGCAAAGTTCAGACGCCAGGGGCAGAAATCTCCATAGCGAACAGGAGGAGATTCGCGCGGCTTACTATTCTCGGTAGGCCGCCAACCGCGGGGACCGGGAATCCAACCATAAGCCCACGGACCAACTATCTCGATAACGGTGGTGTGCCACTCGTAATCATGATCGCGCTTGATCCTCTCTCGCGCGGGGAAGAGTTTCCGACGACTGGACGCCTCCGTGCCCGGAACATACTTCAGCTTGGCATCGCTGACCTCATTTAACAGACGAATCTCGCCTCGAGGAGCAGGGAGATTCCGAAGGATGACACTCCACGGCTTGCGATTCCTACTATTGACGTAATCCCCAAAGGAGTTATTGAAATTCTCAGGCGTATACCATTCCTTCTCCATGGGATTGGGAACGTAACAAGTCATCGGCGTTTCCCCCTTACTCCGCAGATAGCATTCCTTCAGGGCGCGGAGATAATTCCCCGATAGTTGGGATACGGAACGGCTATGAGTATTTGTGGAAGAACCCTCACGACTAGCCAGCACGTCGTAGTAGAAGGAATCACCGGATTTGTACAACGGCAGCATCAGACCAGCCTCGAATGCCCCAACCGTCGTTAACAAATGAAACTCATCGAATTCGTACTTGGAGATAAGCTCATACGTAATATCATCCTCAGGGGCATAGAAACGAACCCCGAAGGCTTGAAGCTCATGCTTTTCCTTGAATATTTCAAGATCGATGTGCTTAAAAGTTACTTTTTTCCTGCTAACAGAGACACTGCGTATCAAGGGAGCAGCCTCATCCTCCTCGGCAGGGCCGGATGAACTAACGAACGCTTCCGAAGCTTTCCTCTTCACGGGGGGATTCTTTGAAGATTCAACCCTAGGAGCTACGCTCTTCGTATTCTTCCCTTTAAAAGTTGGAGAAGACCGTAGATGATGCTCGGGCACTAACGAACGTAGAGGAGGAATGTCAAAAGCAACAGCGCGGGGCGAAGCCTGCGTACTCCTAGTATCATCACGAGGACGAGCCACTAAGCGATCAAAGACTCTTCGAGAACCAGACGGAATTATCGGGGGAATATCTTCCCTAGAGGACGAGGCTTTCGCTCCAGAAGAAACTCGACTCCGACGAACATCATCTTGAGACTCTCGACGCGGAGGAGATCTCGATAACCCAGAATCCGGAGTCTGATAAGTAGGCCGCGGACGGTCAGACATGGCTGCGGAAAGAATAAAATCAAGAACAAGTTACACACCAAAATCACCAAAATCACCAAAATCAAAAAACACATCCATAGTAATACAACCACGATAACGTAGCAACCCTAAAAGTAGTATACATGCTCAATATTTCACCCTCGAAGTAATGGCTTCCTTAATTTAAGATGAAGAACAGGGGAAAACTAGTATACAAGCATCAGAAGAAGTTCTTCATCACAAACAAGGAACAACAGTAGCAGAAAATTCACAAGTCAACACATCATAAAACGGTGGAAATAAAGAAAAGGAAAACTTACCGGCAAAAACAGCAGTAGAAGAAACAAACAGGAGAAACGGGCGTGGTTAATGCTAAGGTGGAGAGAATTTAAGATCACAGGGGCAATGAAGACTGACAGAAAATTTAAGATCACAAGTGCAATGAAGACTGACAGAGAATTTAAGGTCACAGGTTCAATGAAGACAGACAGAAAATTTAAAGGAAGAATGAAAACTGAGAGAGTGTTTAGGAAGAATGAAATTAATTTTTCCTTCTATCCTTAAAATACCCGAAAGAAAGAGAAGGAAATTAAGGGAGGAATGGGAAAACGTGCCCGTTACATAAGCAGTTAATGCACGAATAAAAGACGTGCCCAAATATCTAGGAGAAGTTATTAAGAGTGAGAAGAATATGCGACGATAGTTTTTCTTCAAGGCACCCATTAGTCATTCAAGCCCGAAGAAAAGGGGCAAATTGTGTACACATATATCTCACTATCAGACACGTGTATATAAAGAGGCACGTGGAAAGCATGCAGGCCAAAAACATCGAAACATGATGCGTCACGAAACACCAAATAAACCCCGAGGAGTTACTTTATCTCATCCCCAAAAGAGAAGCCAAGATCAACGGTGGAGAGAAAGTTAGCTGACACGGACTGACAGGGGCAGAAGACACTTGTCTGACACGAGCAGACCCCTCAACTACCCACATTAAACACTCCGAGCAGTGTACGTGTCGACCAACCTGTGGAACGAGCGAGGATGCCTCTGCGGGATCAAGGGGGAAACGCAGACCTCCGCGCGATGGACGCAAGGACACAAGAAGATAAGGTTCCAACGGTCTTCAGAGATGGGACCCACGTTCTAACCTTATAAATACCCAATCTCCACCAAGAGGAAAGGGAGGGGGAGAAGACATCAGGAAGGGAAGGAAAGAGAGAGAGAGAGAAATAGCAAAGGTAGGTTAATCCCTGAGAGGAGAGAAACATGTAAACCCCAAAAATCATTCAACTGTTCGTGTAACCGTGAAGAACATAGTAGAACAACAAATCCCGTGGATGTAGGCCTTAGTGCTGAACCACGTAAACCTTGGTTTTATTTACATTTCAGCACTTTACATTCATTTAGCTCCACACGTGTCTGCTTATGTGTTTTGTTTTCCTTAATACTTATACCCCATGCACAAACGCCACGCCTGGAGTGGTTGGAGGAGACCATGATAAACCCGAAGGTTTTGAGCCAATGAATCAACACCCGGGTACCATCATCATAGTCTCCTTAGATGTTAAAGATTGATTGTGAGCGTTCGGACACGCACGTGGTTCGTGTGCTCACAGGCCTTGCCCGACATCAGATCTGATTACCAAATTCACTCGGAAAATCCCAGTTGTAGCCCAAATTGACTTTAGCTGACAATTTTTGCCCAGTCGGTTATTTGAGGTTTTTTTGTAGTTAAGCATCATTAATGGTATAGATTTTACCCGAGTATGCTTCTCCCCAGGGAGGTACCCAAGTCCTTATGTCCCTTATTCATTGACGTATCATTGACGTGAGACTCAGTGCATAGAAAATATCATCTCCACAACTTTCCTTTGTATAAATATCATACTAGTAGCGGAAAGGAAGGGACTCAGTGCATTGCACTTACTTACTATATTTCTATATGTAGAGATGTCAATAAGATATATATAGTAAAGGGGTGTTGGACGAAGGTGCATCAAGTGGAAATACATCTCTATGTAGAGATGTCAATAAGATATATATAGTAAAGGGGTGTTGGACGAAGGTGCATCAAGTGGAAATACATCTCTAAGCTACAAGGCTTAACCTGTAAAGCATATTTAATGCGAGAGTATCATTATACTTTTTTGCTTACCCGATGTAGCATATTTGATGCGAAAGCATCATAATCCAAGTTGTCTACTCGAGGAAGATTCATGATTCGCATGCATCCTTGTTGTTGTGTTGCTAGACTGAGAATGCATCATTTTACGGCATTACGAAGAAAGTATCAGTGATGCAAAATCTTGTGCATATCCTGTTGTTGATTGTGGATTTTTGATGAAGACAAAAATTATGAAATTTTATATTTATATATTTCTAACCTAGATTTAGACGACTAGATGAAATTAATATTTCATGGTTTAGATATGAAAGCTCATGTTATGATGATCTTTGAATGATCATGTAGCCTCTCCTGAGCATGAACACATAATTATTGAAGTTTCTCGGCTGAACTTTCAATATTACGCATATTCATCATTTATACAGTACAGTTGTAGTATTTATGTTTCATCATTTATACTGAGCAATTTCAGTATATGATGTGCAATTGTAGTATCCACTTTTGTATAGAATCAAGAATGATTAGACGTCTCCTAGATGGATTGACCACTAGTATAGAGCGACAACTTCTTCAGGTTGTCATAATGTTTCCTAACTATACCGAATCAGAACGAGTATGACGCTTCTACCATTTCATACCTTGATTCGCAAAAAAAAAATATGATGCTCTTAGACAAATTATCTGCTAGTATAGATCCATCAATTAATTAATTCTAGTGAAATATTTATCAATTGAATTTCTAGAACATATTCTATTTTTACCATAATATTTTATTTAAATTGACATTTCTTACCTGAATTCCATGGATTAGTAATAAATATGCGCTTTTCGGGTATATGGGCCACCACCAAGTTGTAAGCCCCGAGAAAATGGTGCTGGCGTACTTAGTAATTAATAATGCTCAAACGAGTACTCAAAACATGAATGAATGAGGATATAGAAAGCTAAGAAGGAAAAAAAGAGGAGCATGACCGGGCCCACCGTCTGGCCGACCATGTCGCGGCCGTGAACGGTCCCCAACCTTTCCATTTCTTTTATTTTATATTATCATTTCATGATTTCCTTAATTCATGACTCCCACGTTAGAGAAAACCCGTGGTTCTCCATATTTTGTCAATTATTACTCTATCAATTATAATACCTACAAATCAAATGGTCCCACGAACATTAGGTCTTTTTCACCAATTTATATTAAAATATGATTATTTTATTATTCTCAAATATTGGCCGTTTAAGAATGTTGATGGTGGATTTTTGGCGAAGGCTAAAATCAAAAATCATAATTTCGCATATTCGAGTATGTGAAGTTCATATTTCAGAATTTAAGCATGAAAGTTCATGCCTAGATAATCTCTGACAGAATAAATAGCCTCTCAGAGCATATGCATAAATGTGTAATTATTAAATTCTCTCAACTGAGCTTTCGATATTTTGCATATTTCATCATTACTGAACAACTGCAGTATTCTGTATATAATCGACAATGATTGGATGGCTCCTAGATGAATTGATCAATAGTATGGTGCAATGATTATACAGAATAAATATTCAGAACGAATATGACGCTTCAACTAGCTCATATCTTGACCCACGAATAAATATAATGCTCGTAGACAGATTACTTGCTAGTATAGAGCCATCAATTAATTAATTCTAGTCGCAAAATTCATAAACTGAATTCCTAGAAAATATTATACTTTTATCGTAATATTTTATTACTTCAATTCATGGCTTTTCTCAGCACAATTCCATGGGTTAGTAATAAATATTCTACATACAAGTATTTGGGCCACCACCGAGTAAGCCCCAAGAAAATGGTGCGAGTGTACTTATCAATAATGCACGAACGAGCACCCGAAATATGGACGAACGAGAAAATATGGAGAGCTAAGGAATAGTTAAAAAAAAAGGAAGAGGCGTCACGGGACCGGGCCCACCGGCTGGCTGGCCATGCCTCGGCCGTGGCCAGTCCCATGCCTCTCTTATTCCTTGTTTTATTATTATTGTTATTTCTCTCATATCCTGAAACTCTCTCATTTGAACAAATTTCCTTGTTTGAGCAAAATTCCTAAGTTTTCTATGATTTCCAAATATTACACAAAAATGAAAATAATGATAATAAAATGGAGAAGAGCACGGGACCAGGTCCATCGGCCATGGCCGGTCATGCCTCTCTAATTCCTTATTTTATTATTTCTCTCATTTCATGAAAACTCTCTTGATTGAGAAAAACTTCCTCGTTTGAGCAAAACTCTTTTTTTTCCATATTTCATCACATAAGCTAGAAAAATAATAATAAAAATAGGAATAGCATCACGGGACCGGGCCCACCAACCGGCCGGCAATGCCACGGACGTGGCCGGTCCCACACCTCTCTTATTTCTTATTTTATTATTATTTTTTCTCATCCCAGGAAACTCCTACGCTCAAATCTCAGAAAGGCCAAAAAGTCAAATGGTCCCACAATCGGTCGGGCTTCTCACAATAAATATTAAAATATTGGCCACACAAGCAATATCTTAGTTCCTCGTTCATGCAAAATTGAGAGTTTCAATCAAGATCAACTCTTCTGAAGATCGCTCAAACGACCAACAAAATACCTAAAATTCTCGGGAATACATGAGTGAGGGTCATGATGGCCCGTGCTCCACCATGACCAGACCTGTCCGGTCCCTTGGACATCATGGTCGTCCAGTCCCACGTCTCTCCATTATTACTTTCATAATAATAATAATTCATATTCTCATGATTCTCTAAGGAATCCTCGTTTAGGGATATTTCTCTTCATGCTTGGACGTCCATCCATAACCAAGGCCGGTCCCATACCCTTGGTCGGTCCTCTTATCTTTTATAATTAGTTTTTAGCGCCTAATACTCAGATGAACACTATTTTAATATGACTAAATGAGCATTTAATCATCATTTCACCAACTGGTCTACAAAGGGATTTGGTGCATGCTCATTCGAGCACCCGTGTGCTACATGGTCGTCCCATCATCTCATGTAGCCGGTCTCTCTTTCATTCATTGGTTAATTTTCAGTAAATCATCCATTGATCAACAATCAATTTTCGAACCAAATGCTCTGCTAAGCATAATTCCGAACAGGTTCAAACACTAATAATTTTTTGTTGATCCAGCAATCAACATCTTATTTAATTATACAATATTCGGTCCAGTTACCAGTATTTTAATTAATATTTTATTTGGTCATGCTACCAATAATTCATCAATATTTACTCAAACGAGAAATATTTTCTCAAACTAGCAATATTTGCCCTGACTAGCAATAATGATCCAACTATCAATATTTGATTGCTCGACCGAGCAATGTTTCTCATGTTGATTCAATTATCAACATTCGAGAATTCCACTAGTCCAGTTATTAATTTTCCTTTGGTTCATCAACCAATATTTGGTTCATCGGTCGACCATTATAATCTTTATTTGTCATTCGACAACTCATTACGCAGACTGCTCAACAACACTTCTTATCAATAGGTCAAGCAATGTCATTAGACTGACATCCAAATCAGGCGCATATATTTCACAATTCATTAGACTCAACGGTTATGCATCTGTCCCAGCAGACATGCTCAATCCATGGAACATAGAGCATTCGTCAATCATGCTCAACTCAGCAAGATTAAGACTCATGGTCTATTCAAGTCAACAACTGACTAATTAAACACATGTCTTCCTTGCAGACTCCACATTCATGAGACATCAATCATGTTACATGGAGGATATTAACTAGGGTTTTGGTATGGCGGCCTACGGCACGTGTGTACACCCACGATGAGAAATGTGAGTAGGTCGTGCAAGCAGTTGAAGGCGTTAGCAAAGTAGTGGACGGACAATCAACAAAGTCTACCACATGATGAAGAACTGGTTCAAACACGATTTCCATTTCCCCAATCTTGTGGAAATATGGAGAAACGAGCAATTCGTCGATCGAGAAAATTACCCAAACCTTCATCAAACAAATGCACTTTACGGGAGTGCTTTGAATTATAGAGATCAATCCGTAGGACTCCGGTCTAAACCAAGACAATGGCCATTCCAAAGTCAATTCGGTCAGAAAGTCGGATGAGGGCAGATCTGTAGGAGGGAAGCTGAGAAGTGTGTGAGATCAATGATGATCGAAGGATTGTGGATGTGTTGGAAACTTCTGCAAGTTTTGTGAACTGTTGAGTCCAAATAAGATAAGTTCTGATAGCTTGAGTTCTATCGTGTTTTGAGTTCTTGGTGTTCAATCGTAGATTTTTAAACTTATTAATATTGCATAAATAGTAAATACATTGATCTCTAGTAAGCATGACAGTTGAGGAATGAAAGAGTGGGAAAGTGGGAAATCGTGGATAAACCAGTTCCACGTGCATGAGAGAATTGGTTGATTATCCATCTACTAATTTGTTAACTCCTTTAACTTCTTGCACGACTTACTAACATTTCCCAGCTTGAATGTACACACGTTTTGTAGGCTGCCAGACTAAAACCCTGGTGAATATCCCCCATGCGACATGATTGATGCCTCATGAATGTGGAGTCTGCAAGGCAGACGTGTCACTACACCATTTTTAGGGATTATTAACATACTCTGATTATTGCTGACTGGGTTCATAACAGGGGTTTTCCGGTGCAAAACTCCACGTCACAATTTTTAGCAACATTATAAGCTTTGTTGCGAATCTCAGTCAGCAACGGACATTCGCAACGGCAACTATCGTTGCTAAATTTTTATTCGTAACAGAAGGCTGACGTTGCTAACCTGTTGATAATTACAGGAATACCCCTACCCGGTACTACATATTATTGGTTATGGTTCTAATTTATTGGTTCTGGTTCTAATTTAGCAACAAATCTATGATATTGCTAATTTTTTTGCAACGTAAAAATAAGGGTCAAGTCCTCATTGACCTGGTAAAAATATATTTCCCCTATGCAATTACCTAGTCCCTATATTCAACATACCCACAGGTATACAAAATACAATGTCATTCAATTAATGGAAATACAAAACTCTATTATTGACAATCACCAGTAGATTATATCATAAAAAAGATTCTTCAATTGATGTGAACTTAAAGTATGAGTAGGAGATGCAAGTATCACAATAAAAAAACTTATTAAGATGATGAAGACCATAAAAATTTGTAATTCACATACTACATTCCATGTTGAGGTTCATAAATGGATACGCGATCTAATTTATGTAAACTGAAAGAGGCACTGCAAAACAAGGGAAGATAGAACACCACCAGAAGAATGACGAGATTTTGCTTAACCAATTTCCTATGAAAATCATAATTAAGTAGATTCTGTTAGAGCATTGCTCGGTCGAACTCACATGCGTTGCTATCTCAAGCATGTTTGTCAATGTTAGTGATCAAAACTATAAGTCTTGATTTCTAGTCTACTATAGATAAGTCATAGACTAGGATAGAAAGTGTAGCTGAGCTCAAGAACTCCATGTCGGATCACCATACAAGACGAAGAACTACTCAAGGAACTGGTGGAACTTCATCGACAAAAAGGTATGTGGAGACTTGAACTTATCTATCACTCAAAGGTCTATCTAATATATCTCTTATCTTGAGACAAAAGTCGTTTTGCTATATAGACTTTGATTATACACATTTGGTATTTCGAGCCGAGTTTAACTCGCCTATCTATTTCTCGAAATACGTTATGGTAAGCTTTCGCTTTGGCCAAGTTCATCTTTACCTAGTGACGAAAGTCATGTTATGTTTCAATCACTTTGAAAATTTCTTTGACGAAAAATGGTTTGTGAATAACAACTATATAACGTCCTCTAAGAATGTTTCAATGATTGAAATGAGAGTTTAGATTATATAACCAATGATGGATATAAGCATTGTTGTGGAAACATATATATGTATAAGTCCTTATTCCTTGAACCGAAGTTTGTGAACTTTATTGATCAAGAGAACTGGAACAAGATCCGTGAACTAAGTCCGCGAACTGGCGGAAGTTCTCGACCCGAGAAAATCTGATGGAGTTTGAGAACTCCTTCCGGGAACTTAAGTCCGCGAACTTGAGTTAGGTTATATCTAAAGACGATTGTTTTTGAAATCATGTTTATATAAAATAAGGAATGCTAATTGCAAATCGTAGCGATAAAGTTCGTAAACCGATTCGAGTGAATCAAATCGTTTTTGCTTCGATTGTGTCTTGTGTAGTTATATAAGATTTCCTTGCAATTGAACAACTCTCTAACTAGTTCATTTGAGTCACTTGAACTAGTTATGGTAAAGAAGAATATGGCTGATATGAAAATGCTCATATGGCTAACCATTTGGTTAACTATTGTTGAACCAACAAAGGTACATGTTTGGTTACGGTTACACAAACCTAGAAATTCATTTGTGTGTAACAAGCTAAGTTTTCGATCCAACGGTTGAAATATATTATTTTGAATCTAATAAGGTTTTCATCTAACAGTGAATATTGAATGCTTTGTTACCAAGCTAACATTGATTGCAAACCCTGATTTGAAAGACTATATAAGGGAGAACTCTAGCAACTGGGAAACCTAATCCCAAAACCTTACGTATGATACTAGTTGTGTAAGCTAGAGTCGATTCTCCTTTAACCTTTGGTTTCTTCTTCTAAACCAGGTTAATGACTTAAAGACTTCATTGGGATTGTGAATCCAGACCGATACTACTTTCTCATAGTTGTGTGATTTGATCTTGCATATTCTATCGTACGAGTACAATCGCAAAGATTGTCTTGAGATTGATATCTCCGATAGGCAAGATATAAAAGTAGTCACAAACATCTTCGTCTCATCGTTTGTGATTCCACAATATCTTCTTTCGCCGCGTCTATTAATATTATTGTGAGGTGATTGATAATACTTGGATGTTCTTCGGGAATATAAGTCCGGGTTATCAATTGGTTCATGTTCAGCTTGATTTATCAAAATATGGAACAAAAATTGTAGGTATATCCGTGGGAGACGGATTTATTTATCATCATAGACTTTTCTATGTGATACAGATTTGTTTATTTAAAGTCTTCGACTTTGGGTCGTAGCAACTCTTAGTTGTGGGTGAGATCAGCTAAGGGAATCAAGTGTGTAGCATCCTCCTGGGATCAGAGACGTAAGAGCATAATTGTACCTTGGATCAGTGTGAGATTGATTGGGGTTCAACTACAGTCCAGACCGAAGTTAGTTTGTAGTAGGCTAGTGTCTGTAGCGGCTTAATACAGTGTATGTTCAATCTAGACTAGGTCCCGGGGTTTTTTTCCTGCATTTGCGGTTTCTTCGTTAACAAAATTCTAGTGTCTGTGTTATTTTTATTTCCGCATTATATTGTTTATCTTTATAATTGAAATATCACAGGTTTTGCGTTAGGTTCAATGAATTAGAATATCCGACCTTTTGGTTGTTGTTTTAAATTGATTGACACTTGGATATTCGTCTTTGGTACCATCCAAGTTATCTCTCTAGTATTTGATAAAGACTCGCAGATTTCTATTTGCTTGAGTACATATCAAATCGAGATATTGAGATATAAACTCTTTGATATACTTTTATCTAGATATTGAGATATTGAGATATAAACTCTATAAAGTATATTGGAGTTTGTCCATACAGATTGCTAAGCGAAATATTGGGCGTGGTTGTTGTACCCCCGCTTTTTCAATTGGTGTCAGAGAAGGAAAACAAATTTAATACCTTACAAGTCTGTGTTTGTATCGATCTGACTCTATGGACAGAGGTTCTATCTCAATAAACGTACCACCAGTCTTCGATGGATATAATTACTTATGGTGGAAAATTTCTATGCGAGCTTTTCTTCAAGCACGTGATTTTCAATCATGGGTATATGTAGTTAATGGATATAATACTCATGTTGTGGAAGTTGGAGATTTAAACATTCCCAAGGATATTGGTGAATACACCCCTGCCGAGATAAATGCTGCAAAGCAAAATTCCGATGGTTTGAATGCCATTATACATGCCATTACCCCAAATCTTCAGCACCATGTGTCAAATTTCACTAAGTCTAAAGAATCTTGGGATATCTTAGAAACCATATTTGAAGGAAATACCAGTGAAAAGGAATCTAGGATTCAAAACCTTAATTCCGATTGGGAAAACCTTCGTATGGCAGATGAAGAAACATTTGATGAGTTTAATCACAAAGTTTCTAAAATTGTTAATGCATCTTTTGCATTGAGTAAGACTATTCCTGAAAAGGACATTGTGATGAAAATTCTCAGATCGCTGCCATCTAGATACGATTCTAAGAATCATGCCATCGTTGAGGGAATAACCTAGATAATCTCTCCAGAAATACACTAGTTGAGAAGATTAAGATCTTTGATCATGAGCATTCATCCAAATATAAGGATGTTGCGTCCAAACCACTAAAGGACACTAAATTAATTGATAATATTAAAAAGGTGTACATCTCTGAAGACGATCACTCTGAGACAGATTCATCATATGAAGATCTTGAAAAATCGGTCTCGATGATCACAAGACAATTTAGGGATCTTCTTCTAAAGAGAAGTAAACGTTTTTCCAGAGATAAGCCTAACGAATCAGTCAAACCTCATAATCGTGTTCCTCTTAAAAACAAGGATATTGATGAAACTGATGACGAGGATATGCCTTAGTGATTTAAGTGTAAAGGATTTGGTCATTTTGCAAACGAGTTCCAAAATCGTAGAAAATACACTGGGAACAAAGATCTTGCTGCAACTCTTGATGAAATGTCTGAAAGCTATGAGTCTAATGACGACGAGAAATCAAGTGTTGCATTTCTCAGTAAAAATATTGATTTTGATAACTGTAGCAATACATACATCAATCTCGATATTTCAGAAGAAAACCCAACTAATCTGGAAGAAAACATTGACCCGTTCTTTGGAAACTCTATATGTAATGGTGCAGGTTACACTATGTGTCTAGATGCGTGCACATCTCAGAAGCCTGACTTTTACCGTAGTTTGAGGTGATCGTATTGTTCTCTAAAGGTTCATGCACTTTCAATGTGTTACAAGTACAAACACCAATTGAGGAACGTCAACAAACTTCAACAAAGAGCAAATCAATTAGCAAATAAGCTTAAACTTGCTCGGAAGACCGCTGAGGTATGTAGGATTTTATCTTCGTCTAAGAAGATAATTTCCAAGGATAATCCAAGACCATTAGAGAATAAAGTATGGTCGAGTATTTTTGATAGACAGAGGTCTGTGGATTCCTCTCAAGAGTAAAATGGTGGAAAAATCGTTGTTCACCGAGACGCAACTTGATTGTGTTGATTTGAAAATTTTGTCTCATGTGCCTGATCAAAAGAGACAAGATTTTGTACCTCTCAGGCTTTAGGAAAAGTTTTTTCTTATTTTCTTAGTTTTGTTTTTAGAATTCCTTGTCTATCAATAAATGAGGGTTATTATCGATAATTCTACTCTTTAATGGGTTAAGAGTTGGACGTGTACGCACCTGTTTAAAGGTTTCGAAACCCTACATTCCTTTTTTCCTTCCTTGAAACTTCTTTTTATCTCAAGACTACTTGTTGAGATTGTGATTTCCTCTCACAAACCCATGCGCCTATGGATGCTCCAAGTATCATGTCTTATGATAGAAATGATGTTAATATAATTGTCAAGCCATCAATCATGAAGGAAAAAGAGAAATATCCGTTAGCTCCGACATTGAAAAGAAAAATAAGGAATGTGAGGAATCTAAGAGCCATTCCTTCAAATTCTCAGAAGTTTTCTGATGTTCTTGAAGTGATGAAGGAGATGCGATAGGAGATTCAACAAAAAAAGGATTTTGTGTATAAGACTCATGAGATTCAGAAGGCCCTGGTTAGACATCAGTCAAGAAGGGTTATTGATATCAACTTCTACCTTAATGAACCTTTTGTCCCAATGGCTGTTGACTACAAGGAGTTCGGGGACGATAAAGAATTCTTCAAAGGTCTTATTGCCTAATAAATCTTCTTTTATTGTCTTTATTTAGAAGAATAACTAGAGTTTGGAATAGCAATTATTGTGATTACACATAGCTATGTCCAACGTTTTCATCTTCATGTTTTTAGGTTTATTTTTTTAAATTTTAAAATTGTTTGGAAGATGATTTTTGCAGTATTAATCTTTATGGTTTTATATATTGAAATTTGTTGTGGGATATGTATGTTTGCATCTGTGAACTATGATTGTCCCATACCTTGTCAAAAGTAAAGTCTTTCGTAAGTCGATATGCATGTATTGATAAAAGAATGAATAGACTTTTGACAAATACAAAAGTTAAGCCTATTATGTCATTATTTGATGGAAGTGTTTGAGGGTGAAAACGGTTTCTGCTGATTTCGGTAATTTCGGGTGTGTGGGTGAGAAACGAGTCTAAACCCCAAAAAATGTACTGCAAGGGAGTACTTTAGATTCAAGAGATCAATCTGTACTTTAGAACTTGTTGTTCGGTGGAAATAGGTAAGACATATTTATACAAGTCGAAGTGAAAACGTACTCCGGTCTCTTAACAAATGGAAAACGGATGAGTAAATATGAGGAGGTGGTAACCGGTAACGCCTGGAATTGATGTTCCATAAAAGAAAGCGTTTTACCATTACTCCCTGTATTTACTAACCGCCTCATCCTTATCACATTGTCTTGTAACGGGCGTAGTGTACGCCGCATGTTGTAAACCGCCAAACCAATACCCAATGAGCATCCCCCACTTTGTGACATGTGTTGATGTCTCTAGTGTTTTCGTGGAAAACATGTAGCATGTTGTTGTTGTTTGGCAAGTTGATCTTGGGAGACTTGCCGGCTCGGTGGTGACCTTCGACGGTCGAGATTTTGCATCTTGAGAGGAAGGGTAGCCATTGATTATTGCAACCCTTCGTTTGGTAACCAGTGCCATGAAAGCATGGCCGGCATGGCTTTAATATGGCCTAGTTTAGGCGTGCCAAAAGCTAGGGTTTTGGCATTGTTTGGGCGCGACCAAAACTAGGACTTGGTGTCGAGCCAAAAGGTTGCTCTGTGTTAGCTGGTAATCTTGGACGTCTAAGATCTGCGGAAATGTGGCCATCGATTGTTGCAAGCCTTCGTTTTGGAAGCCGTGAAGGGAAGGACGACACGGTATGGTTTAGGCGAAGCAAGGTGGCTGGCACGACATGCCATTGACACATATGGCATGGTCGGCATGCCTTGGCGTTATTTAGGCGTGTCCAAAACTAGGGTTTCGGCGTTGGGACAAAGGTTACCATGTGTTGGTTGGTGACCTTGGACGGCTAAGATTTGCATCTAAGATGGAAGGGTGGTCGTTGATTGTCGCACGCCTTCGTTTTGGCAGCCGTCAGGGGAAGGCCGGCATGGTATGGTTTAGGCACGACAAGGTGGATGGCAAGGCATGTCATTGGCACATGTGGCATGGTCGGCATGCCTTGGCGCGGTTTAGGCGTGGGCGTTGGGACAAAGGTGACCATGCGTTGGTTGGTGACCTTGGACGGTTAAGATTTGCATCTAAGATGGAAGGGTGGCCATTTATTGTCACACGCCTTCGTTTTGGCAGCCGTAAATGGAAGGCCGAAATGGTATGGTTTAGGCGCGGCAAGGTGGCTGGCACGGCATGCTATTGGCACATGTGGCATGGTCGGCATGCCTTGGCACGGTTTAGACGTGGCCAAAACTAGGATTTTGGCGTTGTGCCGAAGGTTACTATACGTTGGTTGGCGACCTTGGACGGCTAAGATTTGCATCTAAGATGGAAGGGTGGATGTTGATTGTCGCACGCCTTCGTTTTGGCAGCCGTAAAGGGAAGACCGGCATGGTATGGTTTAGGCGCGGCAAGGTGGCTGGCACGACATGCCTTGACGCGGTTTAGGCGTGGCCAAAACTCGGGTTTTGGCGTTGGGACAAAGGTTACGATGCATTGGCTGGCGACCTTGGACGACTAAGATCTGCATCTCATATGGAAGGGTGGCCGTTGATTGTTGCAACCCTTCGTTTTGGCAGCCAACAGCATGTAGCGGGGTCGGCATGGCTTTGGAATGGAATCGTGGCTGACATGGTTGGCATGCCTTGGCGCGGAGGTGTGGCTGGCACGACATGACTTGGCACGGAGACGTGGCTGGCATGGTTTTCCATTGGCACGGTGGTGCGGCTGGCATGGTTGACATGCCTTGGCGTGGAGATGTGGCTGGCACGACTTGCCATTGGAACGGTGGCGCGTCTGGCATGGTTGGCATGCTTTGGCGCGGAGACATGGCTGGCATGGTTTTCCATTGGCACGGTGGTGCG
>NC_039358.1:10620305-10642561 GCF_003573695.1 Papaver somniferum
CGGAGATGTGGCTGGCATGGTTTTTTATTGGCACGGTGATGCGGCTGGCATGGTTGGCATGACTTGGCGCGGAGATGTGGCTGGCATGGTTTGTTATTGGCACGGTGATGCGGCTGGCATGGTTGGCATGCCTTGGCGCGGAGACGTGGCTGGCATGGTTTGCCATTGGCACGGTGGTGTAAGAATTTAGGATTTGGTGTATGAAGGTGATGTCGGTCAATATTAAGGGTTCTACTGTGGAACATGACACATATATATGTAAAAAAAAATACCTTGGTAATTTTTACGTAGGCGTGTTGAATGATTCAATAAATGCGCTAGTGGTTCTAGTGACGTCATGTCAGATGTAATCCCGTTGACAAACAAATATACCGGATGAAATCCCGTTGATTGATCGTACGGCAGAGAGGAGGAGAATGCTCACCATCAGGATGGTAAAGGCTCGTGTAGGTCCGGACACTTACTCAGCTCTCCTCACACGGGTTTAGCTGCGGGATTTACTCCCAGTACACCAAGCATTATTGATTAAATAGTCCCTTCAAAAGTATCGCAGATCATCAATTAGCAGCCAACTGAGGCTAGTATGAAACCTGGTGCACCAGTGTTTTCGCCGCTGCTTGCGGATCACTATTGCCAATGATGTTGACTGATGTCACCATGAACGTGGGGTAGCATATGTATTGGGTCTTGTCACGATGAATGCGGGTCAGCATACCAGCCTTTAAAGTAGTTTTTGTAAGAGCATTTCCAATGTTAAGGATCCCGGTCATAAAAAGACGCCACATGCAGAACGATTGAACTTGTAATTGTTGGGTCAAACGGCTCTACGCACTACGAGGATCACCGAGGAAGTAAATTCGCTCGCTCTTCTAGTAATTTTTCTTTTTTCCCACAGTTCCAAACTTCCAACTCAAAAGAAAGGCTCCTAAACTTTGAACTAAAGAAAACCACCCTGAAAAAACGCTTAAGCCAAGCACAAGCATAGTTAATGTGGATCGAAGAAAATGTTTTCCCATCTGCCTTCTGCATCATCAGGTTGTAAAGAAGCAAAACCTGCTTTGGTTGAAGCCCAGTAGAAAGACTGAATCTTAATGCATGAATTATATATAGATGGATATTTACGAGATTTACCGTTAAAGGACCTATTATATCTTTCCTCGAAACGTTACAAACCATACTAGTTGGTAGTCTCTTCCAAATTTCTTTTCCACGCTTGAAAGACCACACCAATTCCAGGAAGTTATTAGGAGGTTGAGTTGCCTAAGCCACATGATGGCTGATCAAGTATTTTATCCGTACGTGCCAAAAACATCCTTAGCAGACGTCGATGAGATAGCTGGTTGAGAATCTTTGGAGGTTGAGACTTGAGTACCGAAAGCTCCAACTTAAATCAGCCAGATCGATAACATTTTAAATTTTTATCATGTAGGCAACATATTACCAATTATATCAGCGTAAGTATTAATGCATCATGTGGAGCAAATTATATTAGGTTAGTTGATGTACTTAATGGAAGCCAGGATTCAGATATTGAAAGGAAAAGTTTTATTTAGAGAAGCCGGCAGCGTGTCACTAACGTGTCTACGTGAACATGTCGGCTGTTATAAATATAGTTATAGACTTGATATCAACAAGCAGAAGTAAGACTAGTTCAAATAAGAGTTTTGAGCTTCCGTTACTAGTATACATATTTGATTAGTTTTAGAGATCTAAAGACAAGAGACAGAGAGAAGGATCGAAATTAAATTTTTAGTTGTAGAGACCTAAAAAGAAGATATTCCAAGCCAAGGAAAAAAAATGCCGAATGAAGAAAACATAGAGAAAGTGAATCCCGCTGTTGGGGACAACGTAAGCGGTGAAGTAACCAAAGGAGACGGTCCAACAGAGAATAACTCGGGTCCAACACCTAAAAAGAAACTCAGATGGATAGATTTTGTAAGCCCTCCTCCATGGGATTCTCGAAGCATTCTACGCAATAAAGATAATTGGGATTCATATGAGGTCCCTAATTGGATGAAGAGTATTCCCGGTGTTAGATCTGGTGCATATAAGTTGGCTTTCGGTGTATTATTTGCAATTTTAACAATCGTCAGCCCTATTCTGCAGCATAAGTTTGGTGATGGAGTTACACAACTCTTTCTCAGCACTATAGGTATGAATTTTGCTGTTCCTGGAAAAGATTCAGCTACACCACTCTTATCGAATCTAAGGTACCGTAATTTGATCCTCTCTTTTGTTTATGCTTGTTAAATTAGTAGTAAATTATGGCCCGTTAATTGATTTCTTATGAACCCAAAATAATAAGTCTGATGATCGAGCTACACAACTTTTTGTCAGCACTCCTTGTACAAATATTACTGTTTCGAACAGAGATCCAGTTACGGAAGTACTCTTATGGAATCCAAGGTACGGGTCGATCCCCTCTTTTTTTATGCCTGTTTAAACTCTGAGTAAATTATGACCACTAACTGATTTCTTATGAACCCAAAATTATATCGACAGAGCATTTCGTCGTGATGATTTTCTATCTGTCGAAGAATGTAAACATCTTATGACTTTGGTGAGATTTTTTTTGTAATTTTCTTATATATATATATATATATATATTTTTTTTTTTGTGAGCTTAATTTTTATTTCGTTTGTGTTTTCGCCAGGGAGACTCGGCTTTTAACGGTAGCTATCGAGCGACCATTCCCAAGGCAAGGGTTACATTTAGTTGATTTTGATAATTTTCTTCTAGAACTTCCTTTTTTTACCGTCTTAGCGACTTTATTGGGTGTTACGTACATTGACTTTTTGAGCAGGTTTTAGATTCGGAAAATTGGTCATTTGTTCAAATATTTTAAAACATGGTTCAAATGGACGAGTAAAAATTAGTATAGGTGAAATGGACACTAAAAAAATAGCAGGATGAAACTGGATTCATCCAGACTTTAATTTAAAAAATAATAAGGATGAAATTGGATGCATCCTGATGTAAATTAAAAATAAAAAAAAGTATTTGAAAATGGGTAGGATGAAACTGTTTACATCCTGGCTATTTTTACATTTTTGTCCATTTAAATAGTATCAAAATTTAAATATCCCTTTCACCCAGAAATTGTTGATTTTGATCTTTTTAACCAATTTTGTGTTTTAGATTTGACTACTAGCTCACATTTGTGTTGTGTACGCCTTGCACACACCTCTTGGAAGTCGGGCATAACCACAAACATATTTGCTTCTGTAGCTCTAACTTTATTTAGAAATTCCGAACTCCTGGAAGTCATACATAACAGGACCTAATTTCCACGAACCTAGATAATATAGCTGGAAAAGCTACATGAAATATCTTGTGGAGCTAGCCGCTGTCATTGGAGTAAAAAAAAGTCATGAGGTGCGACATAGGTGATCTGAATTCAAAACTCGTCGACACTAAATTATTTACCAATAAAAAAAAAATAACTTCAGGTAACTGGTAGACTATTGAAATCATGTGGTGGGAACAAAAAATCATTGCCATGTTCATTTTGAACACAATGTCATCTCAGAGCATCTCCAATGGGACATTCGTTTCCTTTTTATGCAGATGCGTAAATTTGCTATTTTTCATTGAAACTTTTTTTAGTTTTAAGAAGTTCAAGATGATTATCTCCAACCATGTAACGGTGTGAGGAAGTAGTATTATAGTAGCCATATGTTCATATGTAGAGAGTTTTCTTTTTCTAAATATTAGGGAGTCTAGTTATCTAAATCCTCTAAGAGTTTATCTGAAATAAGGGATGGGCTAGAGAATGTAAGTCCAACTACCTCGCATATAAATTTCAAAATATTCCTTTAAGTTCCCGCTGGAGATGATTTTCTGGAGAAAAAATAGCATAACTCGTTAATAGAGTAACATCACATCCTCTCGTTTAGCATCCGATGGAATTACGGGTGTGGGCTGTGGCCTAGTTGTGAAATTTAATTATAATCATTTTAGACGTATTAGAAAAAAGAAAAAAGAATCGGAAATTAAAACTTGTTCCTCCAAAATAACTTTGACTTTCCTAACATAGTTTAGATTTCTGCTTCTTAGGACCCTGCGGTTGCAGCCATAGAGAAGAGGATTGCCACATGGACCTTTCTCCCTACAGGTAGTTCACTATTCTTTTATTTTTATTCGTTCTTGATTGCTTGACTATATTCGACAAATTTTTAGCGTCCGGTGGGAATTATCATCCAACGACCTTCCCCTTACGATATAAAGGTCCTGTTTACTTGTATACCCGTATACAAGTTAACATGGATGCTATAGTCATTTTACGATATAAAGGTCCTGTTTACTTGTATACCCGTATACAAGTTAATATGGATGCTATAGTCATTTTACGATATAAAGGTCCTGTTTACTTGTATACCCGTATACAAGTTAACATGGATGCTATAGTCATTTTACGATATAAAGGTCCTGTTTACTTGTATACCCGTATACAAGTTAACATGGATGCTACAGTCATTTAGTTATGTTGGATTGGAAACTGAAACCAATTCGTGAATTGATAGCTAATTAAAAAAATTCTACGATCGAGATTATGTTCCTCTGATACCCTCAGATTTTAATAATGAAGAAAACCAAAGGCGATCAAAACAATAACCATCTCTTCTCTCTTCCGTATCTTGCGCTTCTTCCTTCCTTTTTTTTATGTCTCTTCTCCAGTTTTATGATGCTGTAAAGTGTAAACGACCATGCTATTTCAAGATGATCTCATTACTTGATGGCTTATGAGACGCTTAAAAAGCCCACAGACACAATTTTGTTTTTTAACCCAATCACTTTTTACCCTTATTTTCCCCAAGTCCCTGTGTTTGATTTCATTTATAGAGATGATCTATTTCGTCCGATAGAAGATTTAAAAGATATGCAGCTAGTAATTCATTAATTTTTTTTTTTTTTTTTTTGAGTTTTATCCAAAATAGATTTGTGATTTTTGAACAAAACTGATCGGAATCTTTTGGGTGCTCAACGCTAAAGTGGAATTTTTTTTTCTATATTTTATGTTTCCCATCTAGATTTTCAATGGCAATTCAACATTAACTGTGACTAGAGAAAGGGGACGAAATAGCTTCAGATCTCATGCACGGTTTAGATTACGGAAAATATAATAAAGAAAATCTTTTGAATTGAAGGGTATATGTGGAATAATGTAGTATTAATTATGATTAGTTTCTTAAGTTGGTAAGTTTAAGTTTTCAATACAAATTTTACTATAAACGATGAAAAAAGGAATAAGTAATTAATGCCTATTTTATATACGGGTATACAAGTTAGTAACACCCAGGATATAAGCCTTAAATATTTTGCATATGGAAATGGTTAATGAAAATGTTGGGAAATGGTTAATGAAAATGTTGTTGCAGAGGAAATGATCAAATCCAAAGATTAATTAACTAATTTTTTGGTTGTAGAGATATAAATAATAAATCTACAACCGCTTTTGAATAAGAATTCAAATCCAAGGATTAATTAACCAATTTACTGTATTTTGTGTCATAATTAACAAGAGTCCAATGGAATTATATAAGTAGTCCAGTAAAACCGTTTCCTTTGGTACTTTAAGCACTTGGAACAAGCTTTGCTCTTAGAGAGATGAATCATAAAAGTTATAAATTGAATTTTCAATAATATCTAAAACCTACAATGTAGCAGAAGTACGATTTTGAAAATGAAGTTTACTTGTGGTAAATCTTTTCAGAAAATGGCGAGCCTATGAAAGTAGTGAAAACTGGAAAATGGCAAAAGGAAGAAGAAGCAGAACGTGATTACTCATTTATCACTGTACTGATGTATCTCAATGACGTCGAAAGCGGTGGTGAAACCGTATTATTAGAAGATGCAACGGTTAGTCCATGAATTTTCCTTCGAGCTCATTTCCTTTATGTTTCTTGTGGAAGGACTAGCCAATATTTTGGATTCTTATTTCTCACTGAACATGGGATAAATGATTCGACTTTTTCTTGCTTTTGGTACTGAAAATTGTTTTTTATGCTGCCAACAGAAGAAACAAAGCCACGTAACCAAGTATGACTTGCCTGGGGGGTGCACAGAAAAAGGAATTTCAGGTCAGTCAAACGAAACTACTGAATATACCAAAAAAAATGGCAGCTTAAAGATGCAAAAGAAGTTTAAGCGGTCAACTTCATTGTGTTTAATTTCAAAAGGTGTTACTAAGAACGTCCACAGTGGTGCGAGTATAACCAAAGACCAAAGACTAAAAAAAAAGACCAAATTTGGGTTTAGTCCGTCATGTGGCGTAGTGGGAAAAGAGTATATTTGGTCGCGCGTTGATAAACATTACGCCTGGGATCAGGCGTTGGTAAAGATAACGCCCAAGTGGGGCGTTGGTAAAGATAACGCCCGAGTGGGGCGTTGGTATAGTATACGCTTCAGAAACAAAAAAAAAATAAAAATGGGGCGTAGGTATAAAGCCCTCCCCATGCAAGTTTCATAAATTGTGAAGTTGAAAATGGAGTGGGGCGTTAAGTATATGAACGCCCCATTTCGCGCGTTAAGTTTATGAACGCCCCATCGGGCGTACATTTAATCATCGCCCCGTTTCAGGCGTACATTATATCAACGCCCCTTGTGTAGCGGACATTATATCAACGCCCGATGAATGGCGGAGATTATATCAACGCCCGATGTATAGCGGAGAATATATCAACGCCCGATTATATTTGGATTTGGTCTTGATCGCAGACCAAATTTGGTCTGGATTTTACTCTTTGATCAAATTTTGATCGATGGTCCGTCCCACTACGCCAGCCCACTCAACTAAAAATTTGGGTTTACTCAGTCCATTGCAGTTGCTCTAAGATATCAGAGGTTTTGGGACATTTTATTCAATGTCAGGGCTTACAAATATTTGATACTTTTTATTTCATCCCATAAAATTCGATCTTTATAAATAGAGTTTTTCTTTTTTTTTTTTCCGAAAAGAAAAAGGTTATTCCCTTATATTAAAGGGGAAAACCCAGCTAGAAGGTTAGGTTACGTATGAATGACAGTCTCCCAATTGTTTAAAACTCGGGAACTGTTAATGCATCTAAAGGTTTCTTTTTCGCAGCTCCAAAGAATGGGAGCCTGCTTAATGTGAATGATAAGTTCATACACCGATTTATGTCTACCTCCAAAAAACTCTAGTGTTTCTTTCATCCCATTTGTCGACAACAGAGCATAATGAAATATACCCCATATCTCTTTACATCTTCCATTCAGACCGTTCCAATCCCAAGCTTCAAACAGCTGCAGAATAGTGGTCGATAAAGGCCAAGAAACATGAAAAGCTTTGATGAAATAATCCCAGACTTTGAACGTTGTTTGACAGTGCAGAAATAGATGATCTGCAGACTCTTCCACCTGATTGCACATACCACAATTTGGATTGTCTACATGCACCCCTCTATCTATGTGTCAGCATATCTCTTGTAGGAAGATAATTGTTGAAAATAACCCACAACAAGGAGCTCACTTTAGGAGGGATGGAGTTCTTCCATAAAAATTTACTGTAGTTACACTCCTCCATGGCACCTGACAATGCATCATAACAGATTCTTGTTGAGAAGTGATCGAAAATTTTTACCTCATCTTCTTCGTCGACCAGTTTAGGAACAACACCCAAGTCTGTTCTCATTAAATCCCATTCTTGTCTTTCATTAGCATCCAAAGGAAGGTGTTTCCAACTTCCATCATGAGTCATCTCAGCTATGTTGCTTGTTTGTTTAAGTAAGCTTTGAAAATAACTGGGAATAGATCCTTAATACAGCCATTAATAAGATACAAACCTTACCAGTAGTTTTCCAAGCATACGCGCAATATTTAAGTAACCCTATCGTTTAAGTTATTTACCAAAGCTAAAAATAGTATCACCTTATTTGGCAGACTGTTGAATACACTAAGGTCCGTAGGATTAAAGAAAACATCGATTAAATTTTAGAGGGAAAAAATATGCCAATGTGTGTCTCTCACGAATATATCACGATCAGCGAAGGCAAGAAAGAAAGGCCATGTTCTATAATAAGGATAATATTTATTCATGGAGACTCATATGTACTGCTTATCCTACATGATTGCAGTAAAACCACGGAGAGGAACTGCCCTTCTCCTGTTTAATCTCAACGCAAGTGTTCTTCAAGGCGCTTTTAGCATCCGTAGAGACTGCCCCGTGCACATGGGTGAAAAATGGACTGCAATCAAGTTGGTTCACGTAGATTCATTCAGTGACTGCGCAGATATGAACGATCAATGCATTGGATGGGCAAAAGACGGAGAATGTAAGAAGAATGGACGTTACATGTCGAAGGCCTGTAGGAAGAGCTGTAACGAATGCTGACGTGTTGTTTCATCTTGCCTGTGAATACCACCGCTACTGGTACTTATTACAGGTTATTATATTATTTAATAATTAAAATTGATTTCACCGATGGTGGGTCGATATTGTCGATTTGAGATTATTCGGGTGTATTTATTTAGTATTCTGAATTTATTATATTTTTCTATTTACAGTAAAACTTCAATTAATAGTTTTCGGACCGTAGAAAATTATTAATTTATTGAGTTAAAATTTATCCTGTACACGCCTACAAATTATTATTTTAGCAAAGTTATTAATTTATTGAGTTTAAATTTATCCTGTACATGCCTAGTTGAGACCAGAAAATTTTATTATTTTGACGAAGTAATTAATTTATGGATGATTAATTTGTCGAAGTTCTACTGTAATATGCAAAGAGATTATTTATTTTTTCGGAAAATTAGAACTTGTATAGACAATATCCTGACAAGGATTGGTTACCTGGATTACTTGAATTACAGTGATAGAAATATTCAGACAGGTTTGTTATGGATTGTTTTCTTTTGCTGGATATCTCAATGATGTATAATATCTTTTCTTTGCACATGTAATTTGCGATTTTTATTTTGTTCTTGGGGTAACATGTGATTACGAGTTAGGTAACATAGGTTATAAGACTGGTTCATTTTGCAGTTAGGTTATTTATATTAGGTTTCTTGTTTGTGGTTCTTATAATTGTACTTTGGTTTTAATGCAGATGGAAGCAACTGATATCCTTTACTTGGCATGTGAGTTTCTTTTTTATTTTTTAAAATTAGAATGACTTTTGCAAGCATATGTTTTATCACTCAGATTATCTGTATACATTAACTGCAGGCCTGCTAAGATTGTCAATAAGATACATAAATAGGTTCAACTGTAAGGAAATAACTTATTTTTCTTAAAGTTACATGCCAAAGACTACTAGAGTAAGAATTGGACATTTAGCAGGTTACTTACTCGTATCGAAATCTAGTGTTAGGTAGGTTCAGTTAATGCGTATAACTAAAATTTGTTTTCTGTTTGCAGGTGTTTATTAAGCAATTGAGTTGCATGAAAATTATTGTCTCTATGTGACGCCATAATGATCTTCTTAACCTTTATTACTTTTTGCTTTTAAGGCGCTTAAGGAGGCATTAAAATGTTTGCAATATGGTTATTGCTGGGAGTAAAAGCATAAAGCTACTATTCAAAGGTTCAACAAGGTTATTGCTGGCAACAAGGTTATTTCTCAGTGTGGTGGAATGATACTTGTTGTTCAGTCAGAATTTTAATGAAGCTTATGATCGTAGTAGAACTTTATTTCTTACTGTATTTTTCTTTCGTCATCCTTTTTTTTTTGGTTTATTGGGTTTTTGGATGGATAATTTTGGATTGAGCAATGAATTTCATATTTGTAATAAAATTACAAGTTCATGTGAGTCGAGTATTATTTTTGGTAATTAGTAAAGTTAATTTCTACAGTTTCCTTCAAATTTCAAATTCATTTTCAAATTCAGTTGATTTTTTTTCACGTTCAGGTTCAGCTGAACCAAAATAAGATACATCAAATATGAATCTGAATACCAAAATCTGAATCAGTGGAATATAAATGTCTCACCATTCTGTGGTGGATATTAACTGTTGTTATATTTTACACCCAAAACCGTGGTATTAAGCGTTTTCCATATGACGAACATCATCTGTTATTATATTTTACAGGATATAACTGTGATACTTAATAACAGATTTTGTACGTGATTTTAAATCACAAACTTTATTCGTCATATTTAATAACACTTTTCCTTTGTCATTTATAAAGAGTCACACCAAATAAATAACGATTCAAATAATAGATGAAAACCGTGATAAATCATGTTATATAACAGACTTCATTCATCAATGAGTTTATAAATGGCGTCAGATAGTACCTAGGCTTGTATTATTATGTAGTAAGCCAATGGGTTTTTTTCCATTTTAAGGGATTTTTCCGCTTTTCATTTACTAGGCTTTGAGATATACATAGATGGTAGATGTACTTTGATTTGTTAAATTAATCACATGAAGACTTTGTCAACTTCTGAACGTCCTTTCATGAGGAAAGATTGTATGTTATAGTTTGTCCAATTATGTTGTATCGTTGTAATACTGACAGGCTCACAAGCACTCGGTTGAGTAATTTTTTAAATTCAAAAAATTGAAAGTAAAAATATTTGGGTTCTAATTAAAACGAATTACAATGTATTTTTAAATTCAGTTAGAATGGGTGAATTATCTCATTTGATATGTTTGGATCGGGTATCATCATTCTTAACTCAGCAAAAAAATTGGGCTATGATTAAAAAATTAAAAAAAATTATAGGTTATACCTAAAATGGGCTATGGTTAATAAAAATATGGGATGTATTTAAGAAAAACCTTCCTGAAAAGGGTCTTATCCATTTAAAGAAATCGATTCAAAACTAGAACAACTATATATATGTTAACTTGGATACACAACTTATTACAAGTGATACAACAACTTTTCATGGATTAATGATTGCTTTGCACATCACGATAAAGATAATAGTAGAGTTAAATGACGGTCATATATAGTGTAATCATTTGATTTATATGGAAAGCAAGTTACAACGTTACCTTTAGAATGGAGATTCCAAATAGTGTTACAGCGGCGGAAAACATAGTCAAGTTTATAAATAATTATATGGCTGTAAACAAAACATGCTACAATTCAGTGCATTCTCTTTACTATACGCATATGGATAATGAAAATATGTATAACTACTCAACAAACAAGGGAACAAACAACTTCGATGACCCTGAAAACGAACATAGTCCCATGAATGAGGATCACGGCTGCAAAGGAAGGAATTTAGCTAACACTTTGTGATTACACATGTACAATCAGAGAAACTAAATGAATCAATGCAGATTGCATATATCTTGGTACAAAACTGAATCTAATTTATTTAGTTCTGATTATTAGCTTATCTTTCAATATATCCGGCAAGACTTGGGTAAAATATGCATTTAAGTAATTGATTTGTATCATCCTTTCAATTTGTGATTTTTTCCCCTACAATTTTTGTGATTTTGGATAGACCATAACGAAGAACCATATTTGTGGCGGAGAAATTAGTGTACAACCAATTCCGTATTATTATTTTTTTAGATGGGCGAAATTAATAATTCACAACATCAAAATCTTTTTATATAAAAATGACTTATATCTGACATTGTCGATGCTTTTGATTGGGAACAGTGGCAGGGAGTTCAACTTTGTTGAGGATGTACTGAAAAAGTATCGCATATCAACCCTTTATTTATGTAATGGCCACCATACGGATTTGACAACATCACGATCTAATGGGTGTTATACAAATTACAGGAACTTGAACCTCATGAAAATTTGGAATTTGGGTATTCCACCACCATGGAAATTAAAGAACATGAACATAACAGGTCAATCTAGGATTCTATATTTCACAGATGTTGGGGGTGACATATGATACGATCATGCCATATGTACATGGGGAGATAATTCCCCAGATACATGAGGAGAATTCTATGGAGGATATTCATTTGTAATCTAGACTGAGCAGCATCGACCAAGACAAGAGGGTTAATAGAGATCGCATGGGAGATGATTCCAGTCTATATATTATCCCTTCCATGAGAGTTCAATTATCAGTTCATTAATTAACAAACCGTTATCGGTAGTTCTGTTCCAGATGATTTACCCACACTTGCAAGTTGCAACTTCTTTGGATCTCTAAAAACCAAAACATTAAAGAATTGCTTAAAGTTTCCTTATGGAGAATCATACAAATAACTGAACCGTAATGTGGAATATATGATTAAGATTTCTCAACTAATTCATACACATTGTTGACCAAATAGTTAAAAAGGAGGAATCTGGAAAAGTAACCGGTTTAAGGTTTCATTATCGTAGATATGAGTAATAATTGGCATACATACGGATTTTTTAAACCGTGTAATGGGGGGAAATCACGGAAATTTGGCGTTCTTTCAAAATTTAATTGATAGTTTACAGATACGGAATGAATTATGTCCCTTATTCATGCGAAAATACATCTATATTAAAACAATAACATACAACCGCTACCAGCTTCAGACTATATAAACTGGTTTCAATGTAAAAAAATTTGGTGTTTCTCTGTTTTGTACTTAAACTTTTGGTTTCTACTCAAATTATTTCAGCGGATCATAGACTTCTAGAGAATGTTTGATGCCCCAGCTTAAAATAGTGTAAAATATCTCGTGGTGATCCGGCACGTGTCATTCCCTAGTTGTTTATAAATTATATCCTTACTCTTGTTTACAAACTCTTTTCAACCTAAATGGTAGTCAGAGGATTTGGAACTTACCAGTTGACCGAACTCCACAGCCGACTGGAAGCGAAAAAAAATCCGGGCTGTCAACAACTTCGCTCTTATTTTGACCTTCCTTCCTCGATGAAGACCCTATTGAGTACCTGGTGTGCTAATGATTTGCCGAAGTTGTAGAAAAAGTTATGAGAAATGATACCTGCTATGATAGTTTGGTAAATTTGGTTGGAAATAAATTCTAGAGTCTTCCCGGATAACAAAATAAAGCTTCAAGGAGTTATTTCCAAAGCTAAATACTGGGTTTGTTTCGTGGGCTTTGTGTTTTGTTTTGTTAATTTCCATCAAGTTTTTTATAATTTTGTTATCAACAACTATAAACTGATGTACTTTTAACCTCCTAGGTGCAACCTTTATTTTTATTATTTAGTTTTCTTTTTCCTCTTTCTTTTTTATATCTCCTGTATGGTGGCTTTTTCTTTTCTTTTTTTGTTTCTGTCATGTATTTTTCTTAGGTGGTACAAAATTGTGCTCCCTTTCTTTATTAACGGGAACGTTCACCTTGCCGATAAAAAAAATGTCATTTAACATATACTGTATATTTTTTTAGTAATAGGGATATATGTTGTCTTGGTGATACAGATAATTGTACGTAGTATGTTGGTCCTCGGTAGAGGTGTAAAGTGTGCCGGTCCGGCACAGCTCGGCACACAAAATCGCGTGCTTTACGTGCCATGTGCCGTGTTGTGTTGTACCAACGATTTAAACGTGTTGTGTCGTGCTGTGCTTCACTAATTAACAACCACCGGCACAACACACGGGTGAACGTGATGTGCCGAGCTGACACACATGTTATAACCAATTTGAAATTAACTTAATGGTATACATTAAGTCGGACACTATCACAAGAATCTAAATATTTATTTGAGAAATTATTTTAAGTAAAATTTACAAGTTTATTCAATAAAAAGAAATAGCCCATTAAATATAAATTTGGATCATTGTCATGTAATGTAAATGTTCTAGTCAAATGTAGGTATTATAACAACGGTATTGGAATATATTTTCCAAATATTTAGGTATCATATGTGTTACTCCATCTGTTTCAGGAAAAGTGTTACTTTTATTTTTTTTCAGTTTAGCCTAAAAATAGGCCAAATTGAAAAAGTGAAAGTAACATTTTTCCTGAAACGGAAGGAGTATTATAAAAATAAGCCAACATAACAATGATAAAATGTCAAAAACTAGCTAGAATAAAAACTCTTTTGTGAAATATACATAAAATATGATGTATTGTGCCTTGTTATATGGTGTACTTGTGCATGCTACGACGTGCTTTCTTAACGCATTGTGCTGGGCTGGGCCGCGTGCTTATCTGTGCCGCGTGTTGTGCTACTGCGCCTATTAGGCTAACCCATCACATCCGACAAAACTAATATGCCGGGCTAAATCACGTGCTAGGATGTGGTAGGTTCAAATTTTAACATGCTTGGCTGGGCTGTGCTTGTGCGGGTACAAGCCAATCTAAACCTCAAGTCCTTGGGGTCCTAGATGCGCTTGGCTCGCATATCTGCTTAGTTTCCTATAGGCCTCGTCATCTCCTCGCACTTTCAACGATTTTGACCATTTGGTAGTGTTTGTGCCCCATCATCCTCTTCAGACTTCAGTAGGTGCATATTCGTTTTGACATGGGGTCGAATTTTTTTCATAATCAAACCCATGAACGTCGTTTTGTAGATGTTCATAACAAGCATCATATTTAAAGGACAATTGGAATTGCCTTTGATATTTCTCTCCGCATTTTGGAGTATGAAGATTGTGTGTTATTGAATAAGTTAATGGAAACCAACACGTTAATTGAATGATAAGTTATTCCAATTGAATAACTTACCAAGTCTTCGTGAGAAGAAACGATCTTATTTTGACAATATATAGCTGTAAGAATTCTCGCCTCCTTTCTTACTTCTCTGTTAGTTGCAGCAAATCGATTTTGTGATGATTTGATGTCTCTGCCGTATTTATTATTTTATCCTTTTCTGACATAATCCACAGGGTTTAAGGAAACACCAGAACTTTACATGCAAACTGAAAAAATAAGAAAACAAAAGAACAACTAATGCCTATAATAAATTTTCCCACTCTTATCCTCTTTTAGAAAATTATTCATCCCACTATCAAAACTGTCACTTTCAATGATAAGAAATTTCTCCCGAGGGTGATTCCCTGCAAGCCAGTCTGCAGCCCTATTAGTCTCCCGATAGATATGAGAGTATCTAATAGCAGTAAACTCCTTCTAAAGATGTTGAATACGTCTCCAGATGTGTAAAACACTCCGTAGAGGAGAGCTAAGCCCCGAAAACAAACGATATACATTCATGGAATCAAAGAAAATATGCAGTCTTATGCACTTGTTAATCTTAGCTAACTTGAGTCCAGCCTCAACTCCTTGCAACTCATGGGCAAAGACAGTGGCAGGGATGGATCCACCACAAGCTACAGCAATAGTGTCACCCTGATGATTCCTAATGATAGCACCACTTCCTCCAGAATTATCTTTTCGAGAGCTATCTGTATTCACCATTACTTCATCTTCACCAGGATATAACCAAGAACAGGATATCACCCTTATCTCCTTGTACAAACAATCAATGCCCCAATTTTCCATAAACCTTCGAAAGGTTTATCAACATATCAAATCTTTATAGCTAAGCACTTAAGTCTAATGTCTAAAGTGATTAAGTGGCTGACCCCATCAGGACTTGTCTTTTTGGTGGAGAAAATCATATTATTGTGTTCTATCCAAACATGATAAACAAAGTTATTTAAGCATAATTTCTTAATAGTATTAACTGCACCTTCATTCTTGAAATTGTTCTGACACCAAAGAAGCTCTTCCTCCCAATTCCTGGGCTCATCTCTGAATATTTCCAGCTTGATTAACAATCATTTCCAAATGAGATTAGAGAAAGAATAAGATAATAACTGATGGTCTTCATCTTCAGTTCCTCCACCACACAAAAAACAAGAAGCATTGTTTACAAGGCCCCATCTCTGCAATTTTGCTTTAGTTTTAAGCCTTCTATGACAAGCTAACCAGCAAATGAAAGAATGTCTAGGGATATTATTCTTAAACCACACCAACTGTGTCCATCCCACCTCAATAATGTCTCCAGAAAGAGCCTGAAAAGTTTCTTTCATAGAAAATTCTCTCTTTTTGCTACCTTTCCAAATCACCTTATCTTCATCTCTTATATCATACTCCACCCCTTGAAGAATATTATGACCATCACAGTGGGGCAAATGATTACAGTCTGGGAATTTAAGAATGCCATCAACCATGAAATTATCAACCTTTAGATCCTTATAAGGACATATAGTAGTTAAGCATTCATCCACCATCCAATCACATAATCTGCCTTTTGGATGCCAAAATCCATAATATAAACTAGTATGTTCTCCATTACCAAGACATGTACCCATAAATTGCTTGGCAGTATCTCTGAATTCTAGGATCCTTTTCCAGCTCCATGAGTAATCCTTTGGAACAGCCAGAGACCAGAAATCTCTTTGTCTAATAAGATTAGAGTGAATCCATTGAGTCCAAATGGTATCTTTACCTGAACTAATGTCCCGTATATGTCTTAGATTGGCTATAATATTTGTTTTCTCCAAATCTTTAACACCAAGACCCCTGTTATCTCAACTGTGCAAATCTGATTCCAACTTATTGGATTGTGCTTTCTTCCAAGATCAGACCCTGCCCAAAGAAATCTATTGAATGTAGTATTTAACTCTTTAATCACTCTTTTAGGAAGGATGAAACATGAAAACCAAAAATAAACCATTCCAATAAGAACAGCTTTAATAAGCAACAATCTCCCAGCAAAAGATAAATGTATACCCTTCCAGGATTTAACTCTCTTGGTTACTCTGCATAAAAGTGGTTGGCAGTCCACATAAGACAATCTTAAAGATATCAAAAGAATACCAAGGTACCTTACTGGAAGTTCTCCCTTGGAACAATTCAAACATCTAGTAATGTCTTCTAGAATCCCATCCTCCACAGAAGAAGAAAATAGAAAATTCTTATTACAGTTCACTATTAACCCAGAGAAATTACTAAAGTCCTTCATCACTTGAGAAAGAACCTGAGTTGATTTCACATTTCCTTTGAAGAAAACAAGAATGTAATCAGCAAAACACAAATGTGTTAATTTAGTGCTCTTACACTTAGGGTGGAAGCCATAATTTCCAGAAAGAGCTTGTTGTTGAAGTAGAAAGCTTAAAACCTCCATCACCATCATAAATAGATAGGGAGACATAGGACACCCCTGTCTCACACCTCTTTTAGCACCAAAAAAAACATATAGGGACCCATTTATCATTATAGAAAATTTGGCAGAAGATATACATGTCATAACACATTCAATAAATATCTCTAGAAAACCAAACTTCTTCATTACAGCTGCAATAGCTTCCCAACTGACTGTATCATAGGCCTTTTGAAGGTCAACTTTTAAAGCACACCTATGACTGCCATTAGATTTATGATAATTCCTAACTATCTCATGAGCTATAAGTATATTATCTTGTATAGATATTCCTGAAATAAAGGCAGACTGACAAGAACTAATCAACCCTTTTAAAATAAACTTCATGCTAGAAGACAAAAAATTTGTCAAACACTTGTAGATGTCATTACAGCAAGAGATAGGTCTGTAATCTAAAACTGTGGAGGCATTTTCATATTTAGCAACTAGAGTAATAAAAGTTCTATTTCTCTCTTTAAATAATTTACCATTTTTGAAAAAAAAACTTACAGCAGCAACAAAATCATCCCCCACCATAGCCCAAGCACTTTTGAAGAAGTAACTATTGAATCCATCAGGCCCTGGAGCTTTTGAAAAGTGAATGGAAGATAGAGATTCTATAATCTCATCTCTAGAAACAGGCAACACCAATGTTTTAGCATCAGAAGGATGAATAATTCTATTAAAGTGCAGCTTATCAATAACCTCCTGCATTCCCCCTGATCAGAAGTACCCCCAAACAGATCACTGAAAAAATTAACACACTCTATACCAATTAGCCTGTCATCCTCCAACTTGACTTCATCCATTGAGTTCAGCACAAGAACTCCTTCAAAGAATTAAAGAAGAATCTAGTATTTAAATCTCCATCCTCCATCCACTTAACCTTAGATTTTTCCTTGTTAATGGATTCCTCGTATCTGGCTAATTTAGCATAAGTTCTAACAACTTCTTTTTCCTTAAGCTAAATCATTTATCAAAGGTTGAGCTTGTAATTGTCTTTGGACTTCATCCATAGAAGATTTGGCAGTTAAAACTTGCTCAGAAAATCTCTTGAATCTATCATTTTTCGATTGAATAAGAACCTTCTTAAGTCTTTTTAGTTTGTTCACCAGGACCATCATGGGGTTACCATGAATTAGTTCCATCCAAGATTTTTTGACAATGCTCATAAAATCAGGCACATTCAACCAAAAGCTGCAAAAATTTATAAGGAGGAGGCCCATGATACCTTCCTTCAAAAACACTAACCACCCCTGGACTGTGATCGGAAATACCAGGAAGAACAAATTCAGCAGTAGAATCAGAAAATACTTCCATCCACTCCATATTTAATTACCATTATTTTATCAATATTAGATACAATTTTATGCTCCCCTTCCTGTTTATTACTCCAAGTATAGAAACAACCAGTGTATCTCGGGTCAAAGATCTGAGCATCTTGAGTGTAGTCATAAAATTCCTTATAATTAGAAGGAACCACCTCATCACCCCCACTCTATAATCAGCATCTAATAAGGAATTAAAATCATCTAATAAGACCCATGGTCTATGATTATAACCAGCAAAATCAGATATCTCACTCCAAAGATGTCTTCTTAAAGTGTTATCATTACTGCCATAAATGATAATGACCACAAAGGAATTATTATGACAATCTGAAACCTCAAGAAACATAGATTGAGAAGAAACATGTATCAATTGAATCTTCACAGTAACAGGGTCCCATCCTACCCATATTCTCCCAACCCCATCCATTGAATAATTATCTACAAAATTCCAAGAAGGATTAATGTTTTTCCTAATTTTATCTTTATTTTATTCTTGTACATGAGTCTCCACAATACCAAGTAAACTCATCCTACTATCTCTAATCAAATTTCTTACTTCAACTTGTTTCAAAGGATCATTAAGACCCCTTGTGTTCCACATTCCCATTTTAAACATATAAGGGGTTTGGTTTCCTACCTTTAGCAGGTTTACCTGCTTCCTTCACACCCAAAGAAACCTTACCAACTCCATCAAATTTAGAGAGAAAATGAGCTCTGACACCTTCTCCATCATCTCCTTTCTTCCCATCATCAAGTTTCCCCATTTGAGTCAACACAAATCCAACAGCTTCATTACCAGCCTTAGTAGGGAAATCTTTCCCTTGTTGATGTTCATTAGATGACATAGACACCTCCATATGCATCTCATTCTCCTTATTACCTCCAATTTCTTTAAGAATATTGTCTTCTTTTGAAAAATGAATCACTGGTATTTCTACATTCATATCAGTAGTCTCTCCCTCAAGATGAAGAAATTGGTTTTGCATAGGAATTGAGGAATCCAATCTACCAGTTGCCTGAGACTTGCTACTAGAAGCACCCTGATTACCCCCTCTATTGTCCTCACCAGTCTTGCCTCCATTCTTCCCTCTACTTCTTTTGAAAGTTTTAACTTTCCAACCATTCGCCTCAACTTCTTTATCCTTCTGCATAGGAACCTGTTAAACCAATTTTGATGCAGAAACAACTTTAGCAGCTTCAGCTGCAGCAATGGCAGTAGCAGCAGCAGCTGGAAAACACTTGCCTTGAGTATGTCCAAAGACATTGCAATGTTGACATCTTGGAGGTCGCCAACTATATTCCACTAGTACCTGGATCTTCACATTTCCCACAAGAGCATCTATATGAGAAGGAAAATCCGAATCAACAACAATCTCCACACAGATTCTTGCATACGCCATCCTGGACCTTGAAGCAGTTTGTTTATATAGCATCAAAGGCACTCCAATGAAACTTGCAAGCTTTCCCAACCCCTTGGAATTCCATAGATGAAGAGGAACTTTTCTTAAATTCATCCATACAGGAATCGTTTTAAGTTCAGACAACTCTTGTTCCATCAGCAATGTCCATGGCCTAACAACAAATAGTTGTCCTGCTATGAAAAAACATCCATGTTCTAAGGCAGTAGCTCTATCCTCCTCTGAATCAAATTCAAAAACAAAGATGGAGTCATCATGAAGAGTCATCTTGAAATCATTCTTCACTTTCCATATATACTCTCTTAACTGTGTTTCGCACCAATTGAAACGATAAATGTTTCCCAACAAAGCAACCAACAACTAGGTCTTCACATTTCTTCACATCTTTTTCAATCTCCTCCTCAGAAAATACCATCATCTTCGAACCCTCAACCATCGATGGAGACTCATACACCAGTGGATCATGAATCTCCACATCTTTCTCAAATAATAACACCTCAGACCACTTAAGATTCTTCCCCAAACCTTTCAAATTACTAGATCTGGAAGAAACCCTAGAAACACCTTCCAGTTGATGTTGAATACCGGATTGCATAGACAAAAATCAAAGAAAGAATAACACAAGAGAGGAGTATATATCAAATCACTTACTACCCAACACCAATCATTAGGCTCGATTCAAGCAATCAGAAGAAGATTTGAGAAGAAATCCCAAAAAATTGAAAGGAAAAGCACAGGTTGACTCGAGTCAACGTCGCCTGAAAATCGCACTTCTGCTCTCTCTTGACTTTTACAATTAGTGTACTTTCTATGTCTCTGCCGTGTTGATTTGCATGAATTCGTTCCCAAAAAAAGTTGCCATTGGTTGATAAGAACCAACAACGCCGTCAATAGTTATGCAAATGTAAGCAATCAACATCTTCACTAACAGTAAAATTCCTTTTAACATCTTGAACTAAAATGAGAGACAATTTGAGTATCGAAGGAAGAGAAAAATTATTCGGAACTCAATTAACTGGGTGAGAACATTGGTTTTGTTTATGCAGAAAAATCACACTGGTAAGACTTCTTGAAAAAGAAATATCTGTTGAGATCCAATGGCTCGGAAGATAGAGCCGCTAATGTCAAATAGAGGCCAATATCGAGTGCGGGAGAAGAATAACACAAAAAAGTCAAACACATGTTGAATTTATAGCGAGAAGTTTAAACAGAGTTGGTAGAAATTAATATTGGTGCCCAGTTTATTGTGAAACTGAGCGTCTGAGCCCAGTTTAAACAGAGTTGGTAGAAATTAAAAGCAATACATAAAGTAATGCGTTTAATTGTTTGTCCTAGTACATACGATTGATTTAACCGAAGGACCTTTGATGATTTAATTTTGCTCTTCGCCTACTATAATAGTTACCTAATAAGTTCAAAATTATTGCCGTAAAATACATAACCAGTAATTTCGTAAATACGTACGACTAGTTCCTACATCCCAGGTATTATTGAGATTCTGTAACAAGCAGCTGCCGGTGAAAGCCTTCATAGTGTGTTTCAAGGTGCCCAACATTTGCTATTTTGGGGATGTAATGATTGTGCTTTAGATAACCTCAGCGTCAGGTCTATGCATCAATGGCAAATTGGTGCTGGTGCTGGTGGCTTTGCAACTACGTGTCAGCAACGTTGCATTGAGGTGGTGAAAAAGGTTATTTCTTCAATCTCAATTGACCCAAATCGCCCAACATGCATAAAGTGCAGCCAGTTGCACAAAGAACAAGTTTTATGAGTGCGAAACTGAAAATGTATATCTCGGAAAGGTGGGGATAATGAAGATGGAGATGGAAGTAGGAATGAGAGAGGAGGGGGTGGGGGGAAGGAGATAAAGGTGGTTGTCATTGAGATGGACGTGGGTACACACATTGAGATGGTATTGGGGATGGAGGCGGTAGCTGGCAGGGAGGTGGAGGCGGAGGCAGCGGTATGCATGGGAATGGAGGTGGTAGTTGGCATGGAGGCTGCAATGGAGGCGGGGACGGCGGCGGCGATATGCATGGGAATGGAGGTGGTAACTGGCATGGAGGCATAGGTGGAGGCAATGGCTGGGATGGGCAAGTGTGTGGAATTGGCGGCGGCAATGAAGGTGGAGGCTGTGGTATGCATGAAGGCGGGGACATACAAGGCTGGGGTGAAGGGCAAGGGCACAAAGGCGTGGACGGGCATGGGCATGGACATGGACATGTGGACGGGCATGGGCATGGACATGGCGACGGCGGTGGGCATGGTGGGCAAGGTGGCAGGCATGGGCATGGAGGTGGTGCTGGACATGGAGGCGGCAAGGGAAGTGGAGGCGGTGCCGGACATGGAGGCCGAGGTATACAACATACCAAAGTATAAGAAGAATATATCGTTTTGACAACCACAATCCTTGTAAATATATCCCCTTCTTTACAAGGATGTTCCTCAATTGGGCATGATCCTTCAGGAGGAGGCAGAGGTGGTGGGGAGGGAGGAGGGGGTGGCGGTCTCGGAAGTGGTG
>NC_039358.1:10642771-10680180 GCF_003573695.1 Papaver somniferum
CGGGGGTGGCGGTCTCGGAGATGGAGGAGGTGGCGGTCTCGAAGGTGGTGGGGAGGGAGGCGGGGGTGGTGGTCTCGGAGGTGGTGGGGAGGGAGGCGGGGGTGGCCGTCTCGGAGGTGGCCATATTGGGCGTGGTGGTCGTATCGGGGTTACGCAACGAGGCCGTATTATTTGGGGTATAAAACGTGGGATAAAAGTAAATCCACCTCTTCTTCTACATTGTGCTAAAGCTATATCTGTAAATAGAACATGAAAAAAAAAATTAGTGGAAATTGATGAATATCTCCGGAAAAATGGGATCTTTAAAAACTTCCAGCGGTAAAAGCATAAAAAACTTCGAAATCGTTTTATAAAATGCAATACACAATCTATGCAATTATAATCTCAAAAAGAAACTGTTTCTAACAATAAGGAAAAAAGATTGAACAAAAGACCGGCGGTTTAAGATATAAAAGATCAGAGTATTCACGAAGGACGTCGTCTACGAAAGATGCTCCGTAGAATAAATTTCTGTCTCCTTGCCTTGAGACTCGATAACAATAACGTTGTTTGATGGATTAACAAGTCGTAACAAATTCTTAAATGTTCTTTTTTTCTTCCAGAAGTTTCTTCATCATTTATAGATGTCTATGACGAACTTGTTTTCACTGAGAATAACCCTAATTAATCAAAATTAATCAACTGACTTAATGCTATAATTAAAATTTCTGAACATAAAGAAGGAAAGAAAAAAATCTTAAATGTACTTACTTAAGTGCTTCTTAATAAACTCATGGGTACAATTGAAAACGTAACAACTGAAATCTAAGAAATAAAGTTTTCCAATGATTACAGTTACTAACTCGTAAACGAACAAGCTTCCTATCAAAAAGTGCATGGAACGCACAACCAAATACATACATAGTCGAACACGGACTTCCATTAAATCAGATAAACGTAGTACCTGTGCAGAGTGAAAGCCCAATAACTATGACGAGGAGATGAATGCGTAATCTTCTACTGATTTCGGCCATCTTCATCATGATACTGATAAACGATGACTAGCCACTTTATGTATGATATGTATTTGATGCCATGCATGTCAAGCTATTTATAGATGGAAAATCTTTGTACATAATTAAAGAAACAATAAACTTAAATCTTGGCATCTTGGCATTTATGATTCAAGCAATTATATACGAAGCATCCGCAGGTTTGGGGTTTTGAATTTTGAAAATGGGAAGAAGGGAATCCCCAACAGTACATGGTTATTAATTTGGTATCCTACATTAGATATTAGGTTTTCAGTTGATTATCGGGTTTAGTGTACATGACTAACATTGACTTCATATATTAGGATTTTCAGTGCAGCGGATGTTAAGTGCTCCATGTGCAATTCCTTAACAATGAATTGAAAATTACTCTTACTGACAAGTACATCCGGTCCTATGAATCTATGATTGACTTAAATCACGTGAGAGTAGTACTTAAAACAAATCAGACCGTTAGTAAGGTTCTGTCACGATGTGAACAGCCTAATTGACGGGAAACCTAGATGCCACTCGTTTTAGTGCCTATCGTAACGGTGGAATATTCATGAGTTTGATTCTACTTCCTCAGTTCTCTGGAATTAAACAATGAAATAAAGAGGGGGCTTGGCTTTGGCCATCTTAGTTTGACTAGGGTTTGGTGGCAATGAAGTGTGTAAGGTCCGCACCAGAAATTAAACTGAAATGATTTATATTTCGCGACTCATCCCGGGAGAGGGGGTGGGACCCACACTAAGCATATCCTTGTTAAACGGCCGGGCCAGGGAACACTCATTCATTTTCACTCGCACAACCCGCGGGATATGTAGCACTTCCGGAAATTAAAGCTTTATTTAGACAAAGAAAAAGGTTCTAATTGTATCATTGCAGAAACAAGATTGAAGCTTTCTCTTGGGTGGCCTTTGTTGCCTTTTATGGATATTTTTGTATTTTTGATGTATCAAGAGAAACCTATGAATAAGGAAAGCATCCCCAGTAGCTATATAAAAAGGTGACCAAAGTTCACATAACATCAAAACAACTATAATATATTTAGGAAATAAATACTTTCCCTGTTACCAGAAAATGAATCAAGAAAACCATTTTTTAAGACTTTATCATGATGAACTAATGTGAAGTGATACTTCTAATGTGAACAATAATGTAGAAATTGAAACAAAAACACCATTAAATAGAATTATTAATCTTCCAATTTAAGCTTCTTTTACCTTTAGAATAAGGATGAAACGAAAATTAAAGTTCTTCTCTATAATACTTAGAACTTTTATCCAAAACTAATGGAAGTTACAAGCTTATTGAGGCATCTCCTCACATGAACACAACCAATGAGAAAGATTGAAGGAAAGATGAAAACAAGGGTTCTAACCTAGTCTTTCTTAAAACAAAACTTGAGAGGGGTATATAACTGGGGCTTGAAAACACATAGCAAAGATAAGGTATAGACAAGAGAAACAATCCAAAGAAAGGGATAAAAGAGAGAATAAGAATAACAAGGTAAACAATGGTATTTGAAGTATACCACTATGCATCATCCTTCCCTCGTTAAGAGAAATTCGGCCTAGAATTGTCAATATCGGTGTCCATAGCATTGTCACCCCAATATGGAACCAAATGTTTCATGTTAAACACATCAGATGTGCGTATGGAGCTTTGTAAGTTGAGGCGATAAGCATTGTCGTTAATCTTTTTCTTCAATGGGAAATGGTCCAATCTTCTTTTCTTGAGCTTATTGTACTCACCTATAGGAAAATTTTCTTTAGTAGGAACCGCATAAACAAGATTTCCTACTTCAAACTCAACCACACGTTCCTTTTTTTCGATGTTGTTCTTGTACTTTCTTGATGAATCTTCTAAATGTTTTCAGGTGCTTTCATGAATAAGTTGGAGTTGGGAAACAAAATCTTTCGGCTTAGTATTTGGCCTTTTCAACTCCGGTACTAACGATAAGTCAAGTAGTACTCTTGGATTGAACCCATTACCATGACTGGTGAATACCCACTACTACAATTCACCACGTGGTTGTAAGAAAATTTGACCAAAGATTTAAGTTAATATGTTTAATACAAGAGTAATACATTTTACAAGGTTATTTCAAAAATCCTTGTAAACGGAATGAAACCTATAATGGATAAATGATTTCACCATACCAAGCTGCTTATGTTTCTGGGAGACTAATCAGTGACAACACGGTGATTTCTCAGGAAATTATTCACTTTATGAAGAAGAAAAGAGGACAGATAGGATAGTTGGCTCTTAAGCTTGATATGTCCAAAGCTTTTGATAGACTAGACTGGGACTTCCTCATCAAGGTTCTCAAGTATTTTGGCTCCAGTGATGATTTATGTGACCTCATATATCAATGCATTAGTACTACCTCTCTATCAGTGGTTTTAAATGATTCACCTTGTAATGAATTCTATCCTACAAGGGGCATTAGACAAGGTGATCCTCTGGCACTTTATCTATTTATTCTAGCTATGGAGTTTCTCTCAAGAAATCTTGTAGCCTCTCAGCAGAATAACATCATCAAGGGAATTAAAGTGGTTGTCACTTCACCATCCATTAATCATTTGCGCTTTGCAGATGACTGCTTGATTTTCACTCAAGCAAACCTCACTTCAGTCAATAATATTTTGGAGCTTCTTCACAATTTTAGTTCTCAGTCAGGTCAAGTAATTAACTTTGAAAAGTATGTTGTTCATTTCAGCAAAAGAACTAAACCAGAAGTTGCAGCAACTCTCATTCAAATTCTTGGTGTTAAGGTCATGAACTCCAAGGAAAAATATTTAGGGTCTCCTATCATAATTGGTCACTCTAAAAATGAAAATTTACGGCTATTGAGGAAAGTTTTAGTAATAGATTATCTATTTGGAACTCCACTACTCTTTCTCAAGCTGGCAGGTCTACAATCATAAAAAATGATCTCAACTCTCTTCCTGTTTATCAAATGGGCTCTTTCAAGTTACGTGATCAGCTGATTATAAAGCTTACAACCATTCAAAGAAAGTTATTTTGGGTCCATTCTTCTAATAGAGGTTTCAATCCAATTGCTTATTCTAAAATGTGTAAACCAAAAGATAACGGTGGTCTTGCTTTCAGGGATCTGGAGAAATTTTAGAGCATAGCTCGGTTGAACCCACCAAGCGTTGGTATGTCAAGTTTGGTTCTTATATTTTAGTGAATCAAAACTCATCTAAAGAGTCGCTTGGTTATGTACTGGAGTCAACCTCGTATAGGTTAGGATAGAAATATTAGGAGTATGAGACATACAAGTATTATTCGAAGACCTGAAGAACGTGAAGAAGTAACGAGATACAACTAAGACATCAATATTCCTCTTGAGGTCGGTAATATTGACTCGAACTGTTTCATTCCCAACGTATCTTTCAAGTCGTGATATATTGAAAACATAATTGCGAAGCTGTGAATGATTTTACTCTAAACACATAGGATTAAGGAATTAGACTACGAAGTATAATGTTTATTTTTTGAACTTCGTAGTTATGATGTCAACATAATATTTTGAATGCTATTGTGATTATGTATATGAGTAAAGGTGAAGATTTCATCCTAGGAAACAATGTTTACATTTGTTTAAAGGAAGTACTTTCATAAAACTTATTTTATGAATTGAAAGGGAAATCGCTAGGCTTATTGGTATTATTATTCATTGCATATCTTTTGAATACCAATATATGTGAGTTAGTAGAACCGATCATAACTTGTTATGTATCTTGGTATAACTAATCACAAGACCTAACTTATGATTTGGTATGACTTTTGATGGTGTAACCAATCTTAAGTAATCATCTTGGTTGGTATGATCGATTCATGTAATTAGTGTGACTGTGATCGAATTGTATATAGTGGTAAATAGAGTTGTCGTTCACTCGGACTTGATGAGATTGATTTTAAGAATTAATAAACTAAAACAAAAAATAAAAATATATACAAAATATTGTCACAAGATGAAGAGAGTTACTGGGACTAGGATTTCGTCGAATTCATAACATAGGGTTCGATTTATTTATTCTCAACAATTAAAGCTCAATAAATAAAATTAACATGGATTCTGATTTTTCCAAGGTAGATTCTCAAAACATTAGTTGTAAATCCTAAGCATGATGTATCAAAACATTTAAGCTAAGCATACCTCATCAAATTAAATGACAACCAATTAAAACAAATCATATTTCAATTAAAATTAATGCAAAAGTCTTAAAAGAATTAAATAATTTTACCCATGTATGAAATTCGTCTTCCTCCGTCGTCCCAGTGTTGGGAATTAGCTCATCACGTCGAAAACACACTTAAAACATTTATTCATGGCTCAAAAAGTGGTTTACAAATGATGAAAATGTGAGAAAATTATTAAAGCAGTGATTTTCTTTTCTCTCCAAAACTCCCCCCAAATGTGCTCTCTAGCTCTCTATTTATACACACAAATACACATCACTTAAATATATTCTTCCATAACTCCAAAATCTTCTTCTTTTTAATTAAAAATATCTTCAAGAATTTTTCCTTCTCTTTATTCCATATATGTCTTTACTAAACCCATATCTTCTTTAATTCGCAGAATAAAATCCAAGATAAAATCTTCTAAGAATATCTTTCTTGTTTAATACAGGATAACTTCCTTTTTCTTCAAAACTTCATGTTTGCAAGGCAAGAAGATATTCTTATCTTAAAGATAATAAATCATTTACCGTTGAAACCAAATTTCCCTCCAATTTTCCTTTTCAAATCAAGGAAGAAGATGGAGCCCCTTTAACCAGTAATGGGAGGCGATTAGCAGTTGGCTTCCCGGGGTGCCCCTTATCAGTTAGGTGCCCCTTATCCAAAACAGAGAGTCCGAATAACATGTGTCCTCCGGGTTCCTATACCAACTTTTCGAGCCAAATTTTCCAAAAATGTTTATTTTCCAAAAATACCTACAAACACATAAAACACCATAATAAGTAGAAAACCGAAAACCAACAATACTGAAAATTGAGCACAATTCGGTCACAAAAATGTGTATAGTAGACTGATCCTTGTAATTGGTGTGACCGGTCCTAGTAATTGGTGTAACCGATCCTAGTAATTGGTGTGACCGATCACAAGCAATACCACAAGAATATGGTAACTGGTCCCGGTAATTGATGTAACCGATCCTGGTAACTGATGTAACCGGTCCTGGTAACTTGTGTGACCGATCACAAGTAGGCCATAGTGAAGGTATAACCGATCCCATGATTGGTAGAACCGATTGAACCCATAATGGTGATTTGATATCTGATCAATCACATAGTTGTCTTGGAAATACAGATGAACCAATTCTAAACTTGTTTGGAAGTGTGGTATAATCGATTCCAAGATTGTAAATAAGAAAGAGGATTTACAATGAAAAAGATATCAACATACTTTGAACACGTAAAATAAATCTTATATTTTATTTTTTAAATATATTCCTTAATTACTCAAGGAGATCCCAGTCCGAAATAGATTAATAATCTTTTAATTAAGGTTGTTAATTTTTATATGCTTTAATTACCAGCAAATTAAATGCATATCTTTAGAAAATAAAAATTGGTAATGTGCATTTACTAATTGGAGATTTTCTATTGAATTTCTGAGATATTAAAAAAAGCATTTCCAGGAATTATGAAAACCGAAGTTTTGCTTTTATTGCATATCTTGAGGATATTATCGGTTTTGGAAATTCTTTGGTGTCCAAACTTCCTTGGTCTATAAATACTCAAGTTTTCATTTCTAGCAAACTATCCTAAGAGACAGCAAAACTACTTCTTTGTGTTGTAACTGGTGCAACCGTCTATCTGGAGAGGAAAGTACTCTAATTAGGCGAAATCTCTTACGACCGCTCGTTTAAAAACTTTTGCGGGATGAAGAAGCTCTACGAGTACCGTTGGTGGGAAACTAGATAATTGCAGTGTTATTAGTTTTCGATTTGATTTGATTTACTAACGGTTGTTGAACTTTGATTGCACCTAGTTTGTCTATTCTTGAGAATCTTCTCTTCTGATATAAGATTCACTCAAACTAGATCGAAGTGTAAACGGGATCTTTAGAATTTTTTTTAGATATAAAGACATCTTGTGATAATCCATGGTTAACAGACTTTGTTCTGTGTGTGATTGATTACAAGAGATTCAAGTGGTGTTGTGCAGGTGTATATTGAAGATTAAAGAAGATTTGAAGACGAAGAAGATTTCTTGTTGGTTCTCAATTATTTGGTGCACAAACCTTGATCGGCCAGGATCCAAATAATATCAGATTTATTGGATTGATTAGTTGCGTATATCGGCATCAATATATATAGTGTCTTGGTGATTCTATATTGTTGATTGCAAAGTCTAAACTCTACTATTTCGGTAGTTGTTGGATAGACAAATCTAAAACCCGACAAAGGATTTTATTAGATTAAAAGGAAGAGCCTTTTTCAAACTCAAATCACTGTGTTTGAAAAGAGTGGTTACCAAACAGATTTTTTATTCCTTTATTGTTTGTATTACGATCAAAAGGAATTGTTCCAGTGCGTGCACTTATCGAATGTCGGAAGCGCATGGATGCTGAAGAAACTAGGTGAACTAGATTTAGTTGCTTGGTATCAACTATACGAAGTTTGTTTATATTTTGTATAACGACTTAATTCTGAGAGTATTCAATTATGTACTAGGTCTCGGGGTTTTTTTTTCATTTGCAGTTTCCTCGGTAATCCTGCTGTGTGATTTACTTTTGTGCTCTGTAATTATATTTGTTTATATATTTAAAGTAAATTGCGCAAATTTTAATTCCTAAATTACTTGATAGTGATCGTATAGAGTTTAGTTAAGTCCGAACCTATTATCAAGTAATCACACTTTGATTGTTGTATTGTCTCGATCTCGTATCCATAGAGGATTACACAAAGTGTGAACACCGATTTGTTGTATTTTCTCGACTTTTTCCATAGATGATCACTTTCGGTAAAGAGGACTTATGGGTGGTATATTTGCGCACCCTCATCTTTTCAATTGGTATCAGAGAAGTCAAACACGAAAAAATCTAACAATCTTTCTTTGGTGCGATCCAAACTATAAGAAATGAATTCGAGTTCACATTAATCGATTTCGATTAACATACTGCCAAGATTTGACGGAACAAACTATCTATGGTGAAATCTTCTATGAAGTTTTTTCTTCAATCACGAGACTTTAGTACTTTGTTATTGGTCGTCGATGGTTATATCTCCCGAAAATAAAAGGTTGAGAAACTGAGTTTAAAATTATCTAGGCGAAGAAAAGACTTTTGCAAAGAAGAATTCAGATGGTTTGAATGCCATTATACATGATGTAATCCATGATCTACAACATCATGTATCAACTTGCCAAACTTCGAAGGAATCTTAGGATAACCTTCAGATCATATTTGAAGGTAACTCATCAGAGAAAGAAGCTAGACTTCAAACTCTCACGTCTGATTGGGAAAACCTTCGAATGGATGAAAACGACACTTTTGAATAGTTTCATATTAAACTCACTGAGATAGTTAATGCTTCTTTTTCTCTTGGAAATACTAATTCTGAAAAATATATAGTATGTAAAATTCTCAAATCGTTGCCATCTAGATACGAATCCAAGAAGCATGCAATCATAGAATCAAATGATCTGTCAACACTTTCACGAAGCACACTTGTCGGAAATTTAAAGATCTTTGATCATGAATCTCAGTCAGTTCAATCTAAAGGAATTGCTTTTAAAGCTGCAAATCTTCCAAAAGCTCCAATGGAGAAAGATATACTGATAGATGATTCTGATGAACTGCGGGAAATTCCGATGATGAGATTGAAAAATCATTGTAACTAATAACTAGACAGTTTCGAGATCTCTTGAAGAAAAGAAATAAGAGATTCATAAAAAAAATACTCATTGATCCTCTCGACCTCATGATCATGTTCCCATCAAGAACAAGGATCAGGAAGAAGATGATGAATATCAGTCTCTGTGCTTTTAATGTAAAGGATTTGGTCATATGGATAAAGACTGTCCTAATCTTAGAAGATATGCTGGGAGCAAGGCATTGGATGTAACTCTAGACGAAATCTCTGATTCATATGATTCTGAAGAAGAGGAAACGACTAATATTGCAGTATCTGTCAATATGATTCCCTATTCCTCTATTAGCGATTTAACCATTGTAAAAATGGATATGTACTCTGATGTTGAAAATTCGTCTAATGGTAAAGGGTAGAATAAGACAAAGTGTAAAAACTGTCTCAAAAACAGGATTGCTGAAGAATGCATATGCAACTCAAACCAATCTCAAAATACTTCGTTAATTCGAGGTAACAAGAAAAGAGTTTTTCATACGATACTAGATCAAGAACACACTGGTTTTTCCAAAAACCATAATGAGATAAAATCTCATACTAATATAACCTAATCGATATTAGAATTACATCCTCACCTTGTGGGCCTAATATGTGTGTGAGGAAGTAAGAATCAGTGCACTGATGTATAGATTATGGGAATAAAAGCTAGTAATGGAAAATATATTCATATTTATAGGAATATTATATTTTCGGAAGTATGAAAAATTATAAAAATATCTTTGTCATCCTCTGGCCACTCCTTGTCCTAACTATGAATCAAGATCCGATGTCTTCCCTTGAAAATATGTGTGAACCGAAAGATCTCTTATCCAATAAGTCTGCACCTTATCTTGATGCTAATTCAAAGTTGGAAATCAAAAAGAGAGATTGTCTTATCAAAAGGGAAATAGAAAATATGCTGAAGAAAGATCAGTGTATTGAAGCTTTGACACATTTTTGTGTTCAATCAAAGACAAAACTACATGTACTTGCAGAATCCTTCACGAAGACCTCTCAACTGCAAGTAATTCTGGTCAAGCAACAAGGTTATTTACTTGAATATATTTACAAGTTGAAGAACGAGAGTAATAATCTACCTTCCTCTAATATTGATATGAAGGATTAAGTTGCTCAAATAATAAGATTTAATTCTTATTCGAGAAGAAAATAGACATCAATATTTGATTTATTTCGATTATTATAAGGTATATTTTGAATAAAATTCATTATTTATGAATAAAATTATTATTTTATAATTTTTCTTGTGATAGTTTCCGATTACATAGCATGTGCTTGAATGTCTATATTTTGCTATGTGTTTTCGGTTTATGAGATGTCTGATTTCGGTTTTCATAACCTTAATATTCGATCGTATATGTTGTGAACCCTTATGGTTTGTGTGGCTTTTTGATATAGAGGGATTAAGTTCTATCCCTTTTTGGTAGGATTTATCAAAGGATCATAAGGAGTTCCGATTGAAACTCATATGTGGAAAAGTCACAATATGTTAAATCAATTTATGTTTACATGGGTTATGTTTAGCATAAAAGCATATGTGTTTCGGGTTTTTAACTTTTTTCTATTAGCACGTATTAGTAAAAACAGATTTAACCTTTCTCCGGTAAAGGTTGGTTTTTGTTGTTGTTCTTTTGTTCTTGCGAGAGGATGACAACACAACTGGGGAGAGTTCTAACTTGAACATGCGCTTAATAATATATCTTAGGACCCTCGTTTAAATACTTTTGTGGGATCAAGAAGATTTACGAGTACCGTTGGTGGGAAACTAGATAATTGCAGTGTTATTAGTTTTCGATTTTATTTGATTGACTAACGGTTGCTGAACTTTGATTGCACCAAGTTTTTTTATTCTTGAGAATCTTCTCTTCTGATATAAGATTCACTCAAACTAGACCGAAATGTCGACGGGATCTTTAGAACTCTTTTTAGATCTAAAGACATCTTGTGATAATCCATTGTTAACAGACTCCGTTTTGTGTGTGATTGATAACAAGAGATTCAAGTGATGTTATGAAGGTGTTTATTGAAGATTAAAGAAGATCTGAAGACGAAGAAGATTTCTTATTGGTTCTCAACACTTTGGTGCACAAACCTTGATTGGCTGGGATCCAAATAATTTCGTATTTAATGGATTGATTAGTTGCGTAGATCGGCATCAATATATATAGTTTCTTGGTGATTCTATATTGTTGATTGCAAAGTCTAAACTTTGCTATTTCGGTAGTTGTTGGATAGACATATCTAAAACCCGACAAAGGAGTTTATTAGACTAAACGGAAGATCATTTGTTAAAATCAAATCAATGCATTTGAAAAGAGTAGTTTCCATACATATTTGTTATTCCTTTCCTGTTTGGATTATGATCAAAAGGGATTGTTACAGTACGTGTACTTATCGAATGTCGGAAGCGCAGGGATACTGAAGAAACTAGGTGAACCAGATTTAGATGCTTGGTATCAACTATAAGAAGTTGATTTAGATTTTTTATAGCGGCTTAATTCTGAGAGTATTCAATTCTGGACTAGGTCCCGTGGTTTTTCTGCATTTGCGGTTTCCTCGTTAACAAAATCTTGCTGTGTGATTTACTTTTGTTTTCCGTAATTATATTTGTTTATATAATTTAAAGTAAATTGCACAAATTTTAATTCCTAAATTACTTGATAGTGATCTTATAGAGTTTGGTTAAGTCTGAACCTATTATCAAGTAGTCACACTTTGATTGTTTTATTCTCTCGATATCGTATCCATAGATGATCACACAAAGTGTAAATACCGATTTGTTGTATTATCTCGCCTTTTTCCATAGACGATCATTTTCGGTAAAGAGGACTTATAGGTGGAAAAGTTTAATATTGTGGTATATTTATGGTACCCTCGTCTTTTCAAAAAACTCAATTTAATAGTTCTTACTAAATTAGCCTGGAGAGTTTGTATAGAAGATAGAAATTATGGGTTCAAATCCTTGGAAGCAAATAGTTTAAATTAGGTAATTTACTTCATCAAAAAATTGAAGCAAAGAATTGTTCATATATGTAGAGTAGGATTACTAAAGGTCTTCAGATCATCCAAAAAAAACTATTCCATGGAGATCAATAATGGCAGAACAACCAAAATTTGGTTGGATAAATGGATACCAGGTATAAACCACCCACTGTTACCTATTAATGAATTACACAAATTCTATCAAGATGTTTCTGAACTTATTCTTCCAGATACAAACACTTAGAATGTTGCACTTTTAGATCAGTTATTTGATAGTGATACTTCAAGAAGAATCCAAGCATTATTTCTTGATGTTGAGAAAGAAGATATAATGATTTGGACTCCTGCTAAGAATGGAAAATTCTCTATTAAAAGTGCTCATAATCACCTAACAACATGTTCAACGGAAGTTCAAGTGAATAGAAGAAGTATTCCTACAGAAGTTTGGAAAACTTTATGGAAATCTAGTGTTGCTCATAGAGTAAAGCTATTTTCCTGGAAATGCATACATGAATGTCATCCAACAAGATACAAACTTGGTGCTTTTAATGGTGACATTGATACTCACTGTGGTTCTTGTGGTCGCCACACTAAAACTATAGAGCATCTCCTTTTCGATTGCACACATGCTCGTTCCGTGTGGAGAGGAATTACTATATAAATTGATGCAGTCAGAAGCCACTGCAATAACGTAACCGAATGCATGGGTTACTAGTTGGTTCACAGGAGATGATGACAACATAGATGACAGATGGCTCCCTTTTTTAATTATTGGTGCATGGATCATCTGGAAGAACAAATGAGATGTAGTATTTCAGGGAGTTTATATTAATACTTTCACTTTTATTAACAAAATCCGCTATCATCTAAGTTCTCATTTGCTTGAAAATTTAGATAGTGTTCCGTACTGCATTAATGATGGCATCTCTCACTGGTTGCCTCCTGAACAAGGTATTCTTAAATTTAACGTAGATACATTCTTTAATCATACTACTAAACTGAATGAAACTGGTATTGTTTTGCGTGATTACGCAGGGGCATGCCAATGAATTCTAGGTACCTATGATGATGAAGTCTAAATTAAGTCCAGAATAAGGAGAATGCTTAGCTATAAGGGAAACACTATTGTGGGCTAGAGAATTGCATGCAAGGAAAATTCATATTGAAGCTAATGCACAACTGGTGGTCAAAGCCATCACTGAAGATCCATTGTCTATATAGTAGGAGAATAGAAATCTAATAAAATAAATAAAAAATTTAAGTATTTTCTTTAATTTTTATAATTTCTCTTTCGTCAGTAGAGATGACAATCAAGTTGCGGATGTTGTTGTTAAATATGTTAGAGATGAATCCATAAGTATCACGTAGTTTGATAATTTTTCTACATCGAAAACACTACTTTCCAATAAGCAGTAAATTTCTTGTTATAAAAAAAATGATTTAGTAAAATTCAAAAATTATTTTTAAAGATTGGCCAAGAGGATGTTTATCTAAATTTATGCTACGTCACTTGCTTACTAGTTAAAGAGGTTTGGGTTGGAGAAAGAATCTATGGAAATGAATATGGATCTTACGTAGATTGATATTTTTTTCTTCACACACATCCCATTGGAGAATCTCTTAATAAAATCTGATTTCTCTTAAAAATGACCTTTTTTATAATAGAAATTAAAAAATAAATAAAAAGCACTCAATACTCAATTTGTTTTCTTTGTTATTTTTACATGTACCCAAACCAACACATCCTTCCTCACCTTTTGCTTGCAAATCTATAGGTAAAAACTCATGCCAAAATAGTTATAAGACACTAAGACCAAGGTAGTCAATATCGGTTGTGCCAGCCGATAATACAGGTTTTCTTCGGGTATCGGAAAATACCTATACAATATCGAAAGTATGAGTGATACAAAGACGAAATGATGTTATCGGTTGTACATGCCGGTTCGATATATCAGTTTTACTTATACACCTATAATATCGGTTTCAGTGAATAAATTTTCCATCAACATGCATATAGTCTTTGCAAACAAGTACAACTTCATTTGAAGAAGGTAAAAAGACCTAATATATCTATGATATAAAATCAATGATTATATGGTACGATATAATGGAAACCATATTTCTATTGCAAGACATGAAATTGTAAAAGATAGAAGTGAAGGATAACAAGAAAGATTTACCGACATAATAAGACAACAATCACAATGCTTTTGTATTTTGGGAATTTGATATATATATATATATGATTCTTATTATTTTTTACTATGATTTTATAAATATTTGAAATTCTAATTCTAGTGATGCATCACCGATAAAAATCGATATAATCTTTTGTATTGATATATCAGACCCGATCGATAAGAAACCGATACGCGATATTTACTACCTTGATTAAGACATGTCATTATAAAGTTAATGAAACCGTTTAAGAAGTTAAATAACTTAAAGTTTATTGATCAAACGAAAATTTGAGAAGTGCAGCTTGATCAACGTTGGGAATAAAAAAACGGCAATAGCTTGCTGTATGTCTAAGAATAGAACATAAGCATATACCAATACCGCACCTACATACTAATTAGTTGAAGGGAACTACTAGTGCTTCTTGCTAATCCTTTTTTTTTCTTTCCATTTTTTATCCTTGCAGCTGGCTGCAGATAAATATCACTAGCTAGTACCATCAGTTGTAAATAAAATTGCGTTACGGATTTACGCGGTAGCTGTCATAACGTTTTATCGTGGTGCCTAACTTGGTATTTTAATACTGTAATTCTTCTTCTTTGTTTGACGGTGGAAAGTCAGGGGCATCTGATTCTCCTCCACTATCTGATAATTGAAGTCTTTCTACTTCTGTGACATCTTTACAACAACATCTGCAGCGATCTAACTTGGGAGCTTCTTTTTCGCAATATTGATCTATCACGGAACTTCCCATTGCCTCACAAAGACAGTCACAACCTGTTTTACAAGCTTCTTCGCAAGGCTTTCTAGTGGGAAATTTAAACTTTTCATCCAATTGGGAACATAAGTCGTTCCGCCATATAGGTGTCGGTGGCGGAGGGAAGTCATCTGGATCCGGAGACGGTGGGAACGGTCTGGACGACGGTGGTGGAGGCTGTGCAGGTAGATCATCGCATTTCTTGCATGTAGGTGGGTCTATACAACAATTTATACAAGGGCATATATCATCTGGTGGGGAGCAAATTTTCCTTTTAAATATATCGTCCTCTTTACACTCATGTTCTCCTTCTGGGCAGGATGGCGGCCAGGGTGATTGGGATTCCGGGTCCAGAACATCAGCTGAAACCATATCTGCAGGTAGGTCCCGCACACATTAGCAATATTGTCGATCATTAGCTTCATGGTCAGACACATGGAGTTAGCTTTTTTCCTATTTTCCACTATCAATCCACGACTGTTAACCATTAGCAATAATTTTAATCACAGCCATTGATTCAGTCAAAAATTTATGATAATGATATTTTGAAGAGAAGGAAAACATTAAGTTATTGATGGTTTGCAATATAAACAAATACCGCTATTTACAAATTTCATCTCCTAGAAATGTATGTTCATCACCCGAGAAGCATTAGTGACTACTGAGAAGAGAACCATCGGAATCGTTATAACATGCATAAATATTGATCATATCCAGCACACTAGCCATTATAAAGTCACGATCTTGAACCATCGGAATCGTTATAACCATCCACATAAAACATTGTTTCAAACTAATATAAATAATTAAATAACATTTACTGTGAGATACATCAATCAGTAGAATTAATTACTAAATTTAGTCATGAGATCATGCATGGACGTCAGGAAATTAGAAGACGGCTTATGGGCCGTTCATCCTACTGGGTGCGTGGTGGTGGCTTATCATGGTAGTGATAACAAACACTTGCCAATCAACAGATGATCAAAAGTATGCTGATAAAAACTAATGATGATAAAGAAAAACAAAAAATATAAGGCATGATATTGAAAGAAGGAAACAGAGAAAATATGGACGAACAAGTAAAAGATTATTTGTACAGAGCTCCTTACCTGTAGAGAGAGACAGGCTAACAAATACTGCAAAGAGATAAGTATGAAAAGATTTTCTCATCCTGATTACCCCAATATATCTTCGCTATAAAGATAGTTATAACGTGAGCTTGGTTTGTCTGATGATTTACGAACTAGTATCATTTATAGAATTGAAAATCTTGGTAGTTCTTAGTAAAAAAGTAGTAATACTTACTGTTGACTAAAGCTATCAATTAAGACCCAAGTTATCGTTTCGTTTTTTAATTGTTCGGCATTTTTTGATATGTGGATCAGAAATTAATGCATTTCAAAAGTATGCAAACAACTTAATGATCCCCGGTAGATCTGAGTTTTACCCAAGGTTAGATTCCTGAAATCTAACAGGTTAAATTTTTGGGGAACATATACAACCCCATAGTTTCAAGTCAACTATCAAAACCCAAAAAAAATAATACATATGAAACCAATGCATGTGAGCAGATTCTTCATTTTGCCTTCTTATTTTACGATCTTTTTGAACTGATTTCTTATTTTACTACAGTAATAGACGACTAGTTCCAAATTTGTAAGGGTGCATTAATATTTATAGAAGACAATAGTTAGTTAAGACTTGTTTTTATTTGTTTTTTAATGTGCACGACGAGGATCATTACGCATTTGGGTGCGGAAAAAGAGACTTAAGGTTCTGTTGGGTCTCCGTAGACTATAAGGACCACCTGGACTTTGGAGACCAGTATTTGAATATTTTCAAGTGCAGTTATTACTCTTTGTCCCTTTGAAATGCCATATTAGCTTTGAGATATACCCAGTTTCGTGCTTGCACATAAGGGTTATTTTTTCCACTTCCTTTTCTTTTGGCATTTTACTATTTTCTTAGTTCAACCGGATAGCACTCAACAACGTGCAATCCTATCTTAGCCACTGTTAAAAATCAGGATTTCAACTATCGGATCCCTGGAGGAAAACCAACTTCTCCCAAGTCACTGTGTGGGAATGCGATAAACGACTGACTTTGAACGATAACACTGTAACAAGCAAAATTATAAGGACAAAATTAACATAAACTAGATAGTGTCACGGGTTTAGATTGTCCAAATGCAACATCTAACCTTAAAAATGGTATTATGCTCCACGACACAGTTTCAGTCAACTCGTCCTTAGCCAATCTCTTAGTTTTTTGGCTAAAACTGTATTCAACCCATATAAAATAGAGGTACTTCTCATAAAGCCTTCAAAACAGTATACACACTCTGCTTGATGCATTAACAGTAAGCCAAAATAAAGAGACAAATACACCAACAAAACTTAACTTTAATCTTGATGGAAGCCTAATCCGGACTGGACGGCACCGCTAGAGGGATGTACTTGGCAGGGGTGTCATCGGGGAAGCGGATTAGTGCGGAGATCTGAAGCGAGATGGAAAGCAGAAATGTCAGTATAGTTGGTTGAGCGAAGAGTGTTCTCCTTGGCAACAAGGGAGCTGAGGCGGTCTGGCCACGCCGGCGGGACATCAAATGTCTGCAGCACTCACGGTCTAAACGGTGCGGATTAGCTCTCCCCCAAAACCACCCAACCCGATGCGCACGTAAGGAACAAAGGGTAATCTTCACTGGGAAGACTAATTATTACAATACACTTAGGGTTACACAAACTCTTCTTGCCGTACATCCAACCAATCACAAGATCAAGCTTTTATTATGGCCTTACAAAAATCTATACACAAGTAACTGTCTGGCAGTTACAAATTTACTCTACAAAAGGTAGTTGGCAAATTGTGCCAACTTTCCCAACTCCTCTCCTAAAACCAAAAAAGCATCTCCTAGGCTTAGGAATGCATAAAGTAAACACTACTTCTGTGTAACCAACTTATAATTGTCAAGACCATGTGCTTGCCCAACCAAAGTACGTCGAGCATCATTCCCCCAATGATGTAAGTGTGCTTATGCAAGCCTTTCTTGCATCCATGCATGCCTCATGCACGCAGGTTATGTGCCAAAATCATTTGGTACCTCTTGATGTTAATCTCGCATATGTGGCCATGTCCAAACCCTATTTTTCGCATGCCTTGGCCTACCTTGAAACTCCGGATGCACCATGCATCTCTGGAATATGCCATGTTCAAAGTATCACGCCATCTTAACGCTTTATTACTAGGCCGCTTGACCAACCGGTCATAGACCTCCCCCACTAGCTGAACTCGACGATCTCGTCAATTCTTTTTGTTGTAGGTAAGTCTAAATTTGTTCTTCAAATTGTCACAATGTAGTATCTTTCTCCCAAGAAGCTTTGGAGTCTGGTAAACCATGTCGCTTTACCAAATAATAATTTCTCATATTCTTCTTGCTTTTCCCCTCAAATTGATCATCAAGTGTACATTCTATTTGCTTGTCAAACTGCGATCTGATTACTAGTGGTGCACGCTTCCCTTGTTGTCTCGAAATGTCCAGCAAATTAGGATGGTACTTTTTCAAGAAGCTGACATGAAAAGTGGGATGCACTTACAATCGTTCCGGCAAAACGAGTCTGTAAGCCACCTTATTACCAATTATTTTCATCACTTCAAAAGGACCATCATATCTTGGAATTACGCCTCTATGCACTCACTGTCTTGCTAGAAATATTCTTCCAAATATGTGGCGTTACTTTCAATAATATCATATCTCTCACCTCAAATTCCACATCTCTGCGAGGTAAATCATCAAATTTATTCATTCTTCTCACTGCCTTGGACAAACTGTCATGTGCTTGCATCTCCGTTGTAAACCTTGTATAGCGATATGTTGCTGGACAGGAGCCTTGCTTCTTATCATTTGGAACCTCATAAGGGGTTAATGGTTGTTGTCTTATTGCTAACTTAAAATGACTCAAACTCTTGTGCAAATTGTAACAAAGTTGGGCCGTACCCATCAACGACACCCAATTTCCCTGACTTGTAGTCACATAATGACGCAAATACTCTTCTGGCAATGCATTTATCCTCTCCGTATGACCATAGGTTTGAGGATGATTACTAATAGAAAACTTTAGTTCAGATCCAAGCAATCCAAACAAGGCAGTCCAAAATCTGCCTGTAAACTGTGAGTCTCTATCATTCACAATATCTTAAGGAAGTTCACAATACTTCAATACATTCTTGAAGTACATATCCGTTGTAACGTATGCATTACAAGAATGATGACAGATAATGAATGTAGCATACTTCAAAAAGCGATCAACATCGACCATTCTCGATCTAAAGCCTTGCACCCACTACAAGAAAAGTCGCTTTTAGTGGAAAAATATTGTGTCACGAAAACCAATTTCTTCGTTGCAAAAAGAATTCAGCGACCCAAAAAACTTCATCACCTATAGTGAGTCGTTGAAAGTGTTCTATGACGTCCTTAAGAAATCGTCATCGAATTTTTTTAATTAGCGACATAAGTCTTTTTTCCACCAAAACTATCTTTTTGTGAGCAAACAAAATTGACACTGTACACTAATTTTGTGACGAAGAATTTGTTACTCTAGGTATTTTTGGTGAGGAAAATATTTTATCACTTAAAATAACTTTAGCCGCGAAATTTGTTCGTCTCGAAATATACTTATAGTGAAGAAACAAATTCGTCTCATAAAATAGTTTTAGCCGCGAAATTTATTCGTCTCAAGATGTACTTATAGCTAAGAAACAAATTCGTCACTTTAATAATTTTAGCAACGAAATTTTTTCATCTCTGAAAAAAATAATGATTTAGCAGCGGAATAACTTTCGTCTCAAAATAAAATCAATGACAAAATTTAGTCGTCTTTAAAAGTACGTATAATGACCAATTAGGATTGTCTCTGTATAGTCATTTCAATAAATAATATCATCGTCTCCAAAACAATTTTAGCTGCAAATATAGTCGTCTACAAAAATTATTACAGACAACCATAACTATTTTCCCATCATACCAAACTCGGCACTATTTTTTCTTTAGTGACTAGCCTAGATTTATTATTACACAAAAAATAAATATAAACAAATAAACATTTAAATAAATAATATAAGTTGAATAAAAAACAATTACCCATCAATATAAGTTGTTTATACAAGATCCAAACTAGAAAAAATCTGATAAATGAACTCTACCAATAAATAAATAGATAAATATCACTAATAGAAAAGAAAAAAAATACTAAGACTAGAACATTAATGTGATAGCATTCAATTTTCAATTCCATTAGCGGTAATGTTGTTTAGACCGAGAGAACGTAACATCATATCCTGCATGTTTCTTATGTCCTTTGCACTATCTTCTTTCAACTTTTTGATAACCTCATTCTGGGCGCATATTTGCTCTTCCTGAGCTTGGATTCTATCAGCCTCTGCGTGTAGCATTTTATGAATTCCTTCGTTGTTAGAAACAGTGGTCGCATGGACTAAATAAAAGTTTTTCATGGATGATAAGCAAGAGTGAAACTAGTGATCACAACACCACGTGAAGGTGCAGCACTAATGGTTGGTCTTTAGACAAGCATGAGAGTTACTAGAACACAGACAGACGATGAGCTTGTAATTCATGAGGGTGTGGTCATTAATGAAAATAACAATCAAATTGGTGTTTCAATTAGGTAATATAGAATATTGAGTTTGCGCTTAATCGTGCCCACGACAACTTTATTGGTATTGTATACTTACCAATTGATTCCTCTAAAAACTTCTTTAACATCTGTAGAGAAGTGTCCAGATGAACTCATTCTGAAAATTTAAACCAAATCAATGTTCAACTTTAAGGTTTAATACACTAATCTACAGGCAAAAAAACAGATGATATATATGCATCACTTGACCCTGTAAATCAAGGAATCCCTATCAAGGACTTGTTTTTCACTCCAAGACTTGTACCTGAGTGCTTCTATAGAACAAACTATTACCACACACTCATTTACAAGTTTGGGACCATTCTCGAATAGCGGCTCTCCATTTAATTCTGAGAACATAACAACCAGTTTTCCTTTGTTAGCATTCATCCATACATCTAGTGCAAGCCCCCGTGTCAATCCCACGTTCTTTGGCGTGGAGGTTGTATCTATAAAGACGAAATGATCATTTCTGTATGCAGGTGATAAATATCTGTAACTATAAACCGAGTTACAGTAGTAAAAGCACTTCGCTGGTTGCTGAGGCGCAAACCATCCTGCAAAATTATTATGAGTCTTGGCTATACAGCCTATGGGTATATGTTTATGCAGTTCCGTAAATGCTGTGAGCAGGTAAAATGGCTCCTTTACTGCCCAAGAGTGAGGTCTCTGTGGGTTAAAAAAAAAGACCTTATATTGCCATGACAAAGGAATTGGCTAACTTATGAATCGTAGTCTATTGAATATAACTTTTTCTTATCTAGTTACTAGTGAATTGACATACTAGTATACTACAGACAATCGTAAACAGACACAATAGAAATGTAACTAGCAGGAGAAACCAATCATTTAGCAGAAGATGATAGTGATAGGTACTAGCGATAGACCTTCTTCTTTTGTTTCGCACCACCAGATTTCACCTTTTTTGGTGCCTGAATTAACAAAAAAAAGAAAACACAAAATCAGTAACATGGGGTTAGTCGTGAGAGACTTTGGGTGCTTTTAGTATATTTAAATCCCTGGGGATTTGGAGGGAGGTTGAGAGAGTATATGCAGTTTAGGAGAGTTTAGGAGTTTTTAGTCTAGGGAGTTTGAGAGAGTCTAGGAATTTCGGGGACTTTATTAGAGGGAGTTTCTATGGATTCAAAATCAAAAAGTTCTATCTAATAAAACTTCTAATGATAGTCTAATGACAATCTCCATATAAATCAAAGTTCTTGAGTTCTTGGTTTAATGTTATGACACAGATCAAATTTTCACTTTAATGATGGTCTCCCAATCTTTCCAACTTTTGCTGGTCACGAACATTAAATTGCATAGGGTTTGCTATATCATTTCTTTATGCAATAGTTTCATGAAGTTGATGTTCTTAAGTTTGCCATAAAACTTCATCGTCACTTATGAGTGTTGATGAAGTTTTCTGGTCATCTTCCTGGATAGGAAATTCATTGCAGCAACTAACTCGAGAAAACAGATCAGGGCTTATAAAAAATTAAATAGGATTGTTCAATTATTTACCAACCCAAAATGACCAAGATAATCCAAAACGGTATGCTATAGGCTGAAATGGTTGCTGCTAGCAATAACTTCCACTTAGTTGGAACAACTACTGGATAAAGTTAGAGAAATTGCAGGCTACTATAAGAGCAAATTATTCTCAACTGTAAAAATAATATCACCAGTATTTCTTAAGTCAAATGGTTTTCTTATGTCTTATTGATAGCTTTTTTTCAAGCAACCTAGATATGGACTTTCTGTTAATCGTAAGTGCAGCTTAATATATCTATATAAAATCAAACCAAAACGAACTAGAGTGATAAAACAAACAAATTGAAAAGATGAACAAATTCACAATAACAACCATCGAATTGCAATGATGAAGTCATGTACTCTGAAAACCTAACCCTGGGGGAGAAATCAAAACCCCTCTTAGAAATCGGCATCTTAATTATAAATCAAAACCCAAAGTAAGAGATCGACATCCTAATAAGAAATCAAAACCCTACAAAATTTAGAAATCAAAACCCTAATTAGTAGAAAATAAATAGAAATCAAAACCCTAATTACTGAGAAAATAAAGATCAGACAAAATTTGTAGAAAACTTACCATTGATTAAGAAACTTGAAACGTTAGGTATCTAATGAAGGTGGTGTATAATCTGTAGATGTAGGATTTGTATTGGCGTTGATCTACTGAACTCTTCCCTCTTCTTCCACTTACATCGAATCGTTGATCAACTGAAGGAGTTGGGATTGAATTGCATCGAATCGAGGGTGTTGGTAAGGTGGTGTTGCGAATAATGATATCTTTATGAGTATCTTTCCCCCTTCTCTGGAATCATCAGGGGATGAGTTAATTTCATTCGTGATTGGGCTTGGAGTTGGTCGATTGGTGAAGACGGACTTTGCTGGCTGGAGAAGAATCGGACGACGTTACAGAGAGAGATAGAGAAAAGACTACAGTGGTGGTATCGAGGGAGTGATAGAAGATGGTTATGCCGGTGAGTTGTTTGTTTTTTTGTTTTTTTTTCTTCAAGTCGAGTATCAGCGGGACTAAGCCAATCCATTGAGATTTGATATATATCGGCCTCGGATGAATTTGAATCGATTAATTTGAAAACGTATTCAATTAGATCCAATGAAAATGAAGAATCGTTATCGGCCTATATCTGATTTGTTATATAAAGAGAATGGATTTTAACAGTGAGAATAATCTATAATTATTATTGGCGTGAAAGTAATCAAAAAAATTATAAGAATGAGAATTATTTCGAATAATAAAAATAAATTTAAATGACGAGAATGAATCCAACTAATGAGAATGAATCTTATAATTGTTATTGATATTCGGTTCGAGAAAAAATTCTCAATAATAAATAAAAATTGGAAAAAGTTTAACGAGAAGATGAAATCGAAAACTATATATATATGTACACGAACTAGAACAATCAATTCGCTTTCTATGGAAATGATTTGCTGTAAGATTTAACCAAAACCTTGGCATCCATGGGAGAAATATGCAGGGTATCTATCACACGTATAATTAAACGAGTCACTCTTTGCAATTATGTTTCGAATGAGAGATATATTCTCTTCATCTGATGTTGGCCAAGATAGATATATTATCTGATTTGCAACATGACTAGGATGAGTCACGTGAAAATGCAAGAAATTGTCGTTTAGAGTATGAGAGGAGCTCACATCTTCCCGGGCGGTCACGTAAGTCAAATGGAAGCCGTATTATTTTTCATGGGTCCTTTCGTTGTGTATGAGGAGATCAAGGGTGTTCATCCACGTTTTTGGATAAACGTGAACATTTCAGGATCAATTAACTAACCTTGAGTGTGTTTGAGATGCTAAGAAAGAGGCATGTGTCCAAGGTAAAGCTTGTGCCTAAGTCGCATGTTTGTACAAGACTGTTCAGATGAGTTGATTTAGCTCGGATTAGCATTAGACCGGCTGAGGCTTAGTGATAGACACATTTTTATGGCTGGATGTTATCTAAATTTTTAGTGTTCATTTTTGTACTTATTATGGTATTATGTCTTTATAACTGTTTTTGGAGAAATAAATATGTGTGGAAAATTGGGTCGAAATGTGGTATTTGCACCCCGGGAGAAATTACCAAAGGCACCCTGGAGAAGTGTTAGAGACACCCAAGAAATGTGTTGAAGGTACCCAGGAAATTTATAAAGGCACCAAGAAGAATTTCTAAAGGCATCTCTCAATTGGATAAGGGCACCCCTACATGTTAAAAGCACAAGCAAAATTACTAGGGGAACCGTCTCCTTCCCCTTTTGAAAACGAAAATTGGCGGGAAAATACTTGAATCAACTGTGTGAGTTTAGTTTGGTTTTTGGAAGAGTTTAACACGGGGATTCCATTGTTACCTAACATCCAGGAAGAATTACGTGTTTGGAAACTAAAAAACTGACCAAATTCTTCTTGTATATGGTAGTTGTCTAAAAGAGGGAGGGAGAAGTTATTTACAACAACATGCAAATAGCCTAGATCCTGTTTTGATTATTTTGGAAGGTTGTAGAGAAAATATTCCCTGTTATATTTGACTATATCAAATTAAGAGAAGGTTTGGAGGAATCAGACACAAAGCGCAAATAAAATAAAGGGAATAAATCCCGTAACTTAGACAAAGAAAAATTCGGGAAGATATTCGAGAGATTTATCTGGCCTGTGTGTATAAATAGTGTAGGGTGAAGTCAAAGTGAGGGAGATATAGGGTCTGGGGGACCTAACAGAGGTTTCAGCACGAAGAAATCACGCTGCAAAGAAAGTTAAGGAAGCAGGAGGAAGTAGACGAAGCTGAAGAACATTTGACTCCGCAAAAAAGGCGCAGAGAACTATCGTGGTTGCAACAAACCTTCTGCAAGAACATTTGGCACCCTGGAGAACTGTTCTAACAATTATTTTTTTGGTTGCAACAAACCTTCTGCAACTGAAGAAATCATTTTTAGCGACGAGTGTGGAACGGATATGCTGTGGTTGCAAATTAACTATTTTATTCTATTTCTTCATTGTAAACACCTTTTTAGCGATGAACAATATTTTTGAGTGTGTTTTCGACACGAGGGGCTAAACCCGAACACTGTGATGACGGAGAAAGCCATATTTCATGCTTGTGGTAATTATATTTAATATTTTAATGACTTTTTACATTGACTATAATTGATTTATGATTTTTCTTAATTATTTGTGATATTAGTTGTTTGATGGCGTATGCTTGATCTTACTTCGGAAATCCCGTATGAAATTTTAGGAATTTTTCAGATTGCACTGACTTTGGTGTTTGGACCACATCTCCTAGCTTGTTTGTCCGCTTGAAGCGCAGTTTTGGTATATTTTTTGGAACATATAGGGGAACATATTTTCTTCAGGAAGTACCCCGAAATTCCTTATGGTTTGTCATCAGTTTTCAAGTCTTCGCGATGGTATGTACGGATATCTGTTTTCAAAAGGTGTCCTTGTTGCGTTTGAACTCTTGATGTATTGAGACTCTTAGGAAAAGAACCCTTAGAGTGTTATGACCTAATTAACCTTCCATAGCTTGTGAATTTGATCCCCTTGATCCAAAACACGTCTGTGGCGTACTTATACGTTTTTACCCTTAGGTATGTCTTCTCTTAATTATTCATGAAAATATAAAACCATGTAAACTCCTGAATATCCTTGAAGACGTGGATTAGGTTTATTGAAATAAGGTTAGGGATGTAGTTGTGAGGACGGGCTTCGCTTTTGAGACTTGACCCATTCTTGTCGACCAAAACCCTAGCCGTTCTTTATATACATCTTCAACTCTTGTATTTTTTGATATACATTGTCTAACTCCTTCCTTGTTTTTAGGCTCAGTTATGAATAATATTCAAAAAAAAAATGTTGATAATAGAGTGGATGACCTTATCTTTTTCGGTGGATCAAGTGTGCAACAGTCCCCAATTATCAGTAACTCTGGTGTTGGAGAATCCGAAAGATGTGAGGCAGAGTGCATTTCTGGACTATTGGTGTTTACTTTGTTATCCATATTGCACTTCTGACTCGGATGAGATACTCATGGAGAATTTGGCGTTATGAAGAGAATAAATCTAAACGGTCTTGCTTCTGATGATCTTGTAAATCTGGGAAATTTGAGGTGGTTGTGAGAGTGACATAATTATGTTAAGGTACATCGGGGTGATTTGGGTTTAGGTCCACATTTTTATAGAGGTTCTTATTCTGGAGGAACATATGGTAGATGAAGAGATGAAACATGCTAAGCAGGCGTCTCGGGATGCAAAGGTCAAAGGTGAAGCAGTTGAACATGAAGCAAGAGATTTTCTCTAGGGGGCTCTGTTGGATGATTTTCTTTAGGGTTGAAATTTGTATGCAACTGGTAAAGAGAGGGTACCCTTATGAATTCGATTTTAATACAAACCCTATATTTCTCCTTCTGTTATGCGAGTAAGTGAAAACCCTAAGCTAAATTCATAATAGGAGTTTCTCCCTTGCGCGACCTTTACACTAAAGGTTGTAGAAACTTCGTTTGACATCCGATTTCAGTGGTTGAACCCAACTATCGAACAGAAAAGATCTTTCTTTCATCTAGTAGAGAAAGAAATAGGATTTGGAGCTTGTTCTTTCGGTGATAATTCCACGTGAAGTTGAACTCGGGAATCCAGAGATTTTTAGCAGCAATTCCTTCAAGTGTTTTGATGATATTTCTTGAATCGTATTTTGATACATAATTACTTTTTAAACCATGATAGGATAGACGTATACAGACATTTTTCATCAGGGGAGTGTTGTCGAATTTTCTACTTTTCCCAGCTCTTCGAGTTATATGACTAAAGTATGAGCCGCGTCTGAGTAGAATGGAAACTATAAACTCCTCCTCAATCCGATTGTGAACCTTAGGTTGTCTCATGCATGCATTTATTGTTGAAGTATAACTTGAATGCTTCTTATACTTGATATGGTCCTGGTGCACGTGTATAAAACCCTAAAACATCTTATAGGGTTGAAACTATTCATATTTAAATCATTATGTGTTCTGTCAGGATATGGGTTATTGTTGCAATTGCTGAATACATAGAAAAAGCTGACGGAAAAGAATCTGAAGAGATTGAACAGAGATGAGATATTTATCGAGTCACAGATAAGTGCCCCTCACTACTGCAAAGATCGATCTATAGTTCTCAGTACCCAAGTAATAACATGTTGTAATGTGGGTATGATTAACTCAAGATGTTTGGAAGTTGTATAAATACCCTTGTAAGACTCGAGATTGATCCTTCATGGTGGGAAAAACGATACTCTGTGGGTTTGAGACGTCTGTATAAATTCATGTCAAGGTCTTGGCTGCATGCGTCTTCATGGACAAGATGAAGTTGTTATTTTGTGTCTACTAGGTGTCTTGACAGGGACTCACATGAATGTTTGTAGCAAAATTATCAATCAAGATTTATCTCTTATTTTGTAGGATGGTCAAAGATATCTTCTAGCGCTAGCAAAGCAATGAATACACCTCCGCGATAGCCGAACAATCAATTTATGTTGACTTTGTTGATGGGATAGTTCCATGGAACTATACTAGGTAATTAGTCACGTGGAGGAGTCATGTTCTGATTTGAGGAAGTTGCAAGTGATAGTCATATCTTTTCCTTTGCTCATCACATCTAACTCTGAGTCATGGGATAGCCTGTCAATCCTATCTTTCTGAGAGAAAAGGCTTTGACTGAGGGAACTTCTAGCATGCTTCTGGGATGAGTAGCGTGTAACCTGGAGATACGGTATTGGATTCTTCCTTTTTTAATTTAGTGACAATATCTGGTTATGGTTGTATGTCGAATAGTGGAATATTTATCTAAATAGTTATCCTTAAAAGTATCACTATGGAATTCTTTTCCCTTGATATGTTCAGCTTCGAAGATATTCTCCTTCTTGTAAACTAAGATTTCATTGGATAATAATATTGTATAATAATTGGTATAGCTGAGTTGGAGGCTCATCGAGACTTGGTCTTATAATTGCTAGGGCTTTTTTCTTTCTGACGGGACGGGTGTTGAGATAGCATATCGATTATCGGTTTTGCATCTTCCGATAAGTATGAGACTTTGACGAGCATCATCTAGAAAACTACTCTCGTCTTATACTTTGTTGTGTTCTGGTCATGATCCTCTAGATCAAGAAGAAGGACAAGTTGTATCTTGGTAATATATGGTAGTTCGTGAAAGTAGGTGGCTCTGCAATGTTTTGATTAGGTCATGAATTTTTTTTGGAGCCTTTTCAAGTTTTCTCTAAGTTTTTCCTCTAGATGACGAAAATAAAAATCTGACGGAAAAATAACAAGGTCAATCGGATACAGAATGTAAGAGTTATAAGTAAAATAGTAAATTGAAATAAACTTCCCGAGTCCCCTGTGATCAGGTTGAGGTCCCTTGACCTAAACTAATTTTGGAGAAAATATTTATCAGAATATCCAAGTTTAGAGTGTCATCTAGTTCTTGAGGTCTCATTTGCTCAGTTGCATTCGTAACGAGCTTCATCTTCTCTTGTGAGGTCGATTGCAAACAAACTGGATCCCGTCCACGCTATTCTCAGCAATTATAGTACTCCTTGAAAAGGCGAGGGTACTCAAATACACCACAATTTTTTTGTTTCAACCTATAAGTCCTCTACCGAATGTTATCTTCTACGTACATAGTCGAGAAAATATTACAATTCGGTTCACTCTTCGTGTGATCGCCTATGGTATGACATCGAGACAATAGAATAACAAGATAACTTGCGTGGTTGATTATGGATACAAGATCGAGACAATACAACAACAAAGTATGTTATTTGATAATAGGTTTGGGAATCACCAAACTCTATAGGATCACTATCAAGTAATGCAGAGTTAACGTATAAGTGTAATTTACTTTTAATTACAATAAAAAAAATTATAATTGCGGAATAGAAAAGTAAATGACACAGCAAGATTTTATAACGAGGAAACCGCAATGCAGAAAAACCCCGGGACCTAGTCTAATTTGGATACTCTTAGAATTAAGCCGTTATACAAAATGTAATACCAAATTCGTATAGTTGAGACCAAGCATACTACCCCTAGCTACTTAGTTCCCTTAATATCCCTGTGCCTTCGACTTCTAGAGTCATGCACGTGAATAGCAAATCCTTTGGATCGTATTCCAAACAACAAACGAAGAATATGTTTGGTAACCATTCTAATAAATCTTGATACAAGATATAGACGAGTCATTGACAAAGGATCTTTCGTTTAATCTAATAAACTCCTTTGTCTAGTTAGATCAATCTAACTTAAACTACCAATGTAATAAAGTATAGATTCACACTCAATCAATATAGATCTCAAAGAGATATATAGAGAATGCAGATCTCACGCAACTAATCAATTAGATAAACTGATTCTAATTGGATACCAAACGTGTGCACATAATTCACAAGATACGAAAACTAATAAGAAATCTTCTTCTTCTTGAAATCTTCGTTTATCTTTAAAACCTGAACAACACCACTTGAATTAATCTCTTGTGATCAATCACGCACAGAATGGAGTCTGTTAATAATGGATTATCACAATATGTCTTTAGATCTAAAAACATTTTTAAAGATCCCGTCGATACTTCGATCTAGATTGAGTGAATATTATAGCAGGAGAGACGATTCTCAAGCATAAACAAACTAGGTGCAATCAAAATTTCAACAACCGTTAGTCAATCAAGTCAAATCGAAAACTAATAATAGTGCAATTAATTATCTAGTATCCCATCAACGATACTCATAAAGATTCTTGATCCCATCAACGTAAGAGATTTCACCTAAATATGATACTTTTCTCTCCGATAGATGGCTCCACCAGAAAAAACTAGAAATGAAGTTTTCATGGCTCTTAGGATAGTTTGATAGAAATGCAAACTCAGGTATTTATATATACTTTGAACACGAGCAGTAACTCTTATCATTTATTTTTCAAAGATATTTCTTGGTACTCTCAAGGTGATCCTGTGCCGAAATAAATAAAAACCTTTTAATGAAGGTTTTTGATTTTGTATGCATTAATTATCAGCAATTAATGCATATCTCTAGAAAATAAAAATTAGTGATGTGCATTTACTAGTTGGAGATTTTATATTGAGAGATTTCAGAAATATTGGACAAGCAATTATTGGAATTAGTAAAGCCAAATTTTTCCATTCATTGCATATCTTGAGAATATTTTCGGTTTTGGAAATTCCTTGGTGTCTAAACATCCCTGGTCTATATTGAGCACGAAGGTTTCACATACCATTTTAGATAAGTAATATTAAAACCGAAACTACAAAAGTAAATTAGTTTCAATATGTTATCAAGGAAACAATTTCCCCTAAAATACAACAATTCGATTAAGATACTCAATTTTCTTGTTGGAACAATTGTGTATGTACAATCGCTTGTTTCGATAAGACCGAAATAAAAATCAGAATTAACTTTATTTTTCTCATCAGGCTTTAATTATTCATACAATAACTTATACCTTTCCCTTTAGACAAGACAAACACTAGGTTAGTTAACTTGTTTTTATTGTCAAGGCATTCAATTAGACTAGAATAACCTAATCCTCCAATTGAAAAGTGTAACTGGAATCAGAATTAACTTAGTTTCTCTTATCCGGAATCAATTGGACTAAAAAAATTATCCCGTATTTTTGTTAAGACATAAACAATAGATACAAACCAAAATAAATTGACTTGCACAATTGTTAGAGCACTGCTCGTTCGAACTCGCAAGCGTTGTTATCTCAAGCGTTTCTATCTCTTATCTAGTTTACTTATAGCTATGTCTCGGAGTAGGATAGAATGTGTAGTTGAGCTTTAGACTTCACGACGTCCATCGATTGAAGACGAATATCTACTGAGGAGAGATTGGGGGAACTTCATCAATAAAAGGTATGTGGATACTAAAACTTATCTATCACTTAGAAGTCTATTTTATTCTATCTCCTATTGATACTAAGTTGTATAGCTATATAGACTTTTACATTATACACATTTGATATTTCGAGCTGAGTTTAACTCGCTTATATTTTTCTCTAAATATGTGTTGGAAAGATTTTTTCTTTAGCTACATTCATCATTATTCTTGACAATTTTAGTTGGAAACAATGTATTTGTTGGAAAATAAATAATGAGTCAAAGGATGATCATGTGAAAATCGCCTTGTAACATCTTACATGATTTGTGTGAGACAGTCATTTGATGTCAACTCGGAATGTTTGGTACTGAATATTCGATCACTTAAAAATTTCTTATAAGTTAGTGGTTTGTGTGAGACATCCATTGACGTCTTCTAAAGATGTTTGAATGATTGAAATGGGAGTTTAGAACTAAAACCCATGTCTGGAAAACATCACAGTACGCATACTTAATGTACAAACTGTTGGTATGATTCATGTCCGGAAACCAAGTTTGCATACCAGTATGCGAACGGTTATACCTGAGTTAGGTCTGGAACGACAGTATGCGTACCCGTTTGCGAAATTTCGGACAAGACCAAAAGTCCGAAACTTAAATTCGCGTACCTGTTTGCAAACTAAGTGGTGAAAGTTCTAAAATCGTTTAAGTATGATTTCATACTCATGAACAAATATATTTTTAAATTAAGAAATGCAATCTTTGCAAACCATGGATAAATGTTCATGAATTGATTCTCTTGAATCAAATCCGATTTTGCTTCAATTGTGTCTTGTATACTTCTATGAGAATATAAACAATTGAACAACTCTATAAATAACACAATTAGATTCATTTGATTATTATTTTATCTAGAAGTGTTAGATGAATGTGGTTAATACAAAAGTGTTCATATGGCTAACTTCGGTTAACTATTGTTGGACCGACTCAATATACACGTTTAGGTACGGTTACCTATATTTAAATGAAGGTATATTTCATCTGTGTGTAACAAGCTAAGACCATCTAACGGTAGAGAGATATTTTTATTTGGTTTTAAGCAAACTTATATTAAATCTTAAATCAGGATTTCATCTAACGGTGAATATTGATTGCTTTGTTTCAAAGCTATCAAACCCTGATTTGAAGACTATATAAGGGAGAACACTAGAAAATGGGAAACCTAATCCCCACACCTCCTGTGTGATATTAGTTGCGACTAGATTCGATTCTCCTTTAACCTAGGTTTTTCTGAAACCATTATAGGTTAACGACTTAAAGACTTCATTGGGATTCTGAAGCCAGACCCAACTATTTTCTATGTAGTTGCGTGTTCTCATCTTACTTGTTCTATTGTATTGAGTACTGTATTCCCTAAGATTGGCTCGAGATTTATCTCTGATAAGTAAGATATAAAAATTAATCACAAAGCTCTTCGTGTCATTCTTTGTGATTCCGTAATAACTTGTTCTACTACCATATAGTTAAGTTATTATGAAGTGATTTATAATTCTAAGTTGTTCTTCGGGAATATAAGACCGGAGTATCAATTGGTTCCTGTTCACCTTGATTCATCAAAAGACGGAACAAAAACTTCGCAGGTATTTATGTGGGAGACAGATTTATCTATCGGAATAGACTTTTATGTGAGAGACAGATTTGTTTATAAAGTCTTTGACTTTGGGTCATAGAAACTCTTAGTTGTGGGTGAGACCGGCTAAGGGAATCAAGTGCGTAGAGTCCTGCTGGGATTCAGAGGCGTAAGGAACGTGATTGTACCTTAATCGGTGTGAGACTTGGTTAGGGATCAACTACATTTCAGTATGAAGTTAACTTGTAGTAGGCTAGTGTTTGTAGAAGCTTATTACAGTGTGGTGTTCAAAACTGGACTAGGTCCCGGGGTTTTACTGCATTTGCGGTTTCCTCGTTAACAAAACTTATGGTGTCTGTGTTATTTCTTTTCTACATTATATTTTCCATATAATTGAAACGTCACATGTTGTGCGTAGTTCAATCAGTTGGTAAATCCAATCTTTGGTTGTTGATTGAAATTGATTGATACTTGAACATTGGCATTTGATATCGTTCAAGTTATTTCTCATATAAATCGTGTTAGAGCAATGCTCGGTCGAACTCGCAAGCGTTGTTATCTCAAGCTTGTTTCTCAAGTTTAGTGATCAAAACTATAAGTATTGATTTCTAGTCTACTTATAGTGATGTCTCGGACTAGGATAGATTGTGTAGTTGAGAGTTAGACTTCACGGTGTTTGTAAATTGAATACGAAGAACTACTAAGGAGAGATTTTGAAACTTCATCAACAAAAGGTATGTGGAGACTGAAACTCATCTATCACTCAGAAAGTTTATTTCTACTCTATCTCCTTCTTGTGACAAAATTCGTATTACTATATAGTATTCCATTATACACATTTGATATTTCGAGCTGAGTTTAACTCGCTTACATATTTATCGAAATATGTGTTGGTAATCTTTTGATTCAACCAAGTTCATCTTATATTCTTGACGAAAGTCAAAAGATGATCATGTGAAAATCGCCAGGTAACATCTTACATGACTTATGTGAGACAGTCATTTGATGTACACTCAAAATGTTTCGTATTGATTATTTCAATAACTTGAAAATTCCTTTGATGCTAATAATTCTTGAAAACAACTATTGTCATCCTCTAAGAATGTTTCAATGATTGAAATAGAGTTTAGAACACTTAACCATAATTGGATTATATACTTTGTATGCGTACTTGCATATGTGTTGATCCAAGACCGGTATAGTATGCATACCCATACGCATACTGGAAAACTCAGTTGAAGGCTGGGAACTTTTGTATGCGTACCCGTACGCGTACTAATTCAACTGTTGGTTTGGATGTGTGATAGTATGCGTACCCTTTCCTATACTGTCGGACACAATCCAAATCTGGCCACTTAAGTATGCATACCCGTTCGCATACTTGAGTAAGTTAAGTTCTAGAATCGGTTTGTTCATGAACTAATACATTTATATAATAAGGAATGAAATCTTTTGAAAACCGTGGCTATAATGTTCATGACTTGATTCGAGTGAATCAAAATCGATTTTGCTTCAATTGTATCTTGTATACGTCTATGAGAATATAAACAATTGAACAACTGTGTAACTAGTTTCATTTGAGTCATTTGAACTAGTTGTGGTAAAGATGAATAAGGTTGATGTGAAAGTGTTCATATGGCTAACTTCGGTTAACTATTGTTGAGCCAACAAGGTTTGCACGTTTAGGTACGGTTACTCATATCTAAATGAAGGTACATGATGCGTGTCGTGACCATAATAAATTAATTATTATTTTACTACCTAATTAACAAGTAATATAGTTTAGTCAAGTTCGTTCCTATGATGAGCAAGAGGTTTTAGTTGTCTTATAATGTTACAAAAAAGGGGTTTTGGTTTTAGATTTTACAAAGCAAAAGAAAATAAACAAAGCAATTAAAAGATAAAGAGAAACCAATATGAGAAACATGATCAAGGAATACTTCTTCGTTGCAAAACAATGATTTAAGTTATGTTTTTCATCCACTTATTATTAGTCAAAGATTACCACCAACTGTAGAATAACAGCTAGATCAGTGATATCCCCAAAATCCCTTGTATCACCGGATACGAAAGTTTTCGCCTACCGGATTCTATTTACCAAACCACCTAGTAGTAGATTACTCAAGATGTAATTTAGTTCAACGCATTAAGATTTATGAATTTATTAGGTTGATATTAGTAGTTAGACTCTTAGATCAAGGTCTACTTGCTAATGTTTTTCACATACAATTGCTCCACGGAATCCCTCCGCAAGGTATCGTGTTTTCTACTTGTGTAAAGAGTTAAGAAACGATTACTTTGTCCCCAACTATTACTAGATTTAGATCAATTAACGAATCAATTTAGTTGCGCACCTAAATGACCTATCAATCAAGCATAAACATTCTTATTAGAAAAAACAAACGATAATAATGTGAAAACTTCAAAGTAGATTTAAAACAAAACTCAAAACATGTCAAGAACTAGGAATTCATCCTCAATCAATAAGAATAAAGAAAAGAGATAGAGCAAAAACCAAAGTGTTGTGTGTGTGGAGGTGTGTATAGGTGTATATGTGTAGAGAACTTCTCTATTTATAGGCTTCAATTTGTTTGCGATCCTTTTAGGAATATGATCCCTTTCCCATAATAATTCAATTTCCAAATCCTTGTCTTTCTCAAATCCTTCCACCTTCTCTTCCAAATTCAAGCCCAATTCCTCAAATTCTTCATCCAATTCCAATTATAAATCTTCCAACCCATGAGAAATACTCACACAAAAATCTGTATTTTTGGGTCGCCGGAAAAGTCTCGTTACCACCGGAAATCGGCTAGAAACGGCATCGGAATAGTGCTTCCAACTATCGAAATCTTCTTTCTGTCGAGGGTATTCCGTCACGGCACCATTAGAAATAACGGTCAAACTGGTCAAGCCGTCAGTCAATGGATCAAGGCAGAAATAGGGATGTACATCGGGCCGGACAGGCCAGCCCAAGCCCGATTATAGCACAGGTCGGGCAAGACGGGCTTGTAGTCTTTACTACCCATTAAGTTTAACATGCCGGGACGGGCAATGACAAAAGTTTAATTCCCATGACCCGTCCATATCCCTGAAATAATACAGGCAAAGCCAGGTCGGGTCGGACAGGCCTCGGGCATAAAAAATAATTCAAAAAATTTAAAAGTATACAGCTTTGTCTTTTTTGCTTGATAAATGATGATATATTTGTAACTCTTTCAAATGATTGTTCAAGCAATTCATAATCATTACTGTGAAATGTAATTCAAAATTTTCTCGAATCTCAATAAATTGTCCAAATTTGAAATTTAAGTTCTTGAAAAATCCATCGCATTAGTAGAAAACTTTATTCCAGTCTATCGGCAATCAGGTAGGCTTAGTAACTAAACAGGTTACCGGACGGCTAACAGGCCGGACTCCAATATTTGAACAAAAACCCGGGTCCGCCCAATTATAATTATCGGGCAGGCCGCAAGCCCATGACAGGCTTCCGGGCGCCCATGGGCTCCTTCGGACCCGGGGGGTACATGACAGGTCGCAGGATTCCGGGCATTCTGTACACCCATAGGCAGAAAGTAGTTAGCCGAGTCAGCTGTCTTACTCGGGCTTACTTAGTTGAGTTTCCTGCAGGATCGATCATCGGCAGGTACCTAGTTAACTCGCCGGGAAGAAAATCCGATAAAGTTTCGTTTATATTCAGGGCATCTCTCAGTCCGATTTTAGCTCCATTTCCTGTAACAATTCCTAGCATTCATCTACGTTATTCATTCATAGTAACACAGCTTTGAAAACCCACACTTCTAATTTCTGCAATCCATCTTCAATACAACCTCAGCACCAATATCTTCTTTTCTCGACCCAACAACATTACCTTCTGCGATTCAATGGCAGCAGCAGCTTCATCATCTTTTCAGACCATTCAACTCCATTTAATCTTCTTCCTGCGATTTCATCCACATACCCATTTCTCTCACGATCTTCTTCAACTGATTTCGAGAACAACCCATGCCCAAATTCCACCATCTTCATCAGATCCCTTTCTTGCAATTTGAATCTTCTTTCATCTATCTGATGGCAGCAATCATCAAAACCCATATCTTCTTCTTTGTTCATTATCACAACAGCAATTAACCTATTCTCTCAATTTCATACTCAGATCCAATTGATCATCAACATCAGATCATCTTCTTCTTCTTCGAATTGTCTACCAGCAGCAACAACTCCTACTTTTGTAAATCATTTACAGAGAACCCTAGTTCTCTATCAGGAACAGCTCTAAGATTCAGCAAAAGAGCACCACCTTTCTTCTTCCATTTCTCGATCTCAAATTCCATCTCTACCTTCACAGCAGTAGCAGCTCAGGGAAGTAAAGTAAGGAGGAAGAGAAGAAAATATCTACTCGAGTTGATTTAGAACGCGCGATTGGGGGATAAAAAAGCAATTGGGGGATATAGGAAAAGGACAAAAACGGGATCCAAATATCAAATCAGGGTCACCCCTTATCTAAGTATTTTAGGTAATTCCTAGCTAATCTACCCCTCACTAATCAGGATTAGTGATTAATAATAATTAATAAAATCTTAAGAATTTTGATAAATGATTATTGTGTGTTATTATTTGTGTTTGGGTGAGTGAGGTGAGAGTAGAAGGAGGGAAAGAAAATTTGAGAGGGAATTGTGAAAATGGAGGATGATTGTGAAGAGAGAATTGCTGCTAAAAGGTCGAAAATTTGATTCTTTTTCTTTGAATCCACCATTTTTGCAGCTGAAAAAGCTCGGTGCCGGCATGGACGTGGTATGAATACCATGCCGGCACCGAGATTATCCCCCATTTTGAAATTCTAGCTCGCTATGCATGGGGTCTGAGGGGGG